>NC_077245.1:31716239-31926239 GCF_947179165.1 Solanum dulcamara | reverse complement strand
AACTCACTCATTCCAGGCTTGGCCATGATATCAATATCAAACACTCTGCCATTTAACACCTTTTGAGTTTGCAGAATGTTAACTCTTTCTTGTTGTGACAATTCCTTCTCAATCTTCACCTTTTTATTGTGTGAACCTGGTTCCTTGTCAGGCTCAGATTTAGATATTGCAAATAATTTATCTGTATCTGGGAATGGTTCTCTCTTTTCTGGGGATGGTTTTTGGATGATTCTCTCTTTTGCTTGGTTGGTTTCTTTTCTTATTTTTCTTTCTCTCCTTTTTTTCTTCTCTTCTTGCTAGAAGACTTCTTTCATAGTCCTTTCTTGCTTTTGGTTTTGTGACTCTTCTTCCTTTCAGTAGAGCTTTTCTTTGTTTTCTCTCTACAGTTTCCATATCCTTTTCAGACTCTGTCTCACTTTCACTTTTCCCTTTGGACATTCCAATGATGTCTTCTTCATCGGGGATGACACTCTCATTTATTTTTGTCAGCCTTCTTCTTCTTATCTCAGTTGTTCTTGCGTTGTTTTCCTTCATAGCATCACTCATAAGTTTCTTGGAAGAGCTCCTAGTATTAGGGTAGAGTTTTGATTTTGATCCTAAAAGTGTCAACCAATTTCCCTTTCCCTTTACTAGACACAGGACCATTCTCCTCTTAAATCCCCAAGACAAGTTCATATTGTACTCATCATCCTCATCATCAATAGCACTAAAGAGAGGTGCGGAAATGCCAGGAGTTTTGTCCAACCCAGAAGGTAATTTTTCAGAAGGATGATTAGGGTTACTTGTATCTTCTTCTGAAAAGGTAGGAACAACATTGTCTTTCATGGTATCAAGGCTCTCTGCAGCCAGATTCTCAATTATCAACTCCTCACTCATGGCAAGGAAATTTGACTCATTTCCTCTTTTTTTAAGGAGGTCACTTTCAAAATATTGCTCTATGACGACAGTTAAGAGCAAACCAGGTAGGGACAGAGGCAGTTCAGACTCTAATGGAGTTTTGACTGAATAGAGTCATTAGGAGACATGTTATATGCCTCATTAAAATCCAGAGTGTGAGAGCCTATGAGAGATACTAGTTCACTGACTGGATGAGAAGCGTCAGTGATCGAATTTTCAGTTACTTCACCTGCAGGAAGGGTTGAAGCAGGGGTTGAAGGGGAAGGAATGTTGGAACAAATTGGAAATGCAAAAGGGTCTATATCTTGAAGAGCCTTTAGTATATCTTGGGTTCGAGAAATAGGGTTAAACATTCTTATGATTTGAGAGAGGGGTGTAAGAGATGAAGTTTGAGAGAGAGTAATTTCTTCAGAAAAGATACGATTTTGAATTTGAAAAATCAAGAACTTGTGAAGGTATAAAAGGAAAGGAAAAGGTGTATTAGGTCCCTTAGAAATAATCATGACGATTGGATTTTAAATGATGGACAACTATGAGTAGATAAATGACTGACACATGGCAATTACAATGGTTCACATAAACAGTTAATAATGCAATGTAAAGAATATGAACCTTTTTGATAGGACCAGATCCCTCTCTACAAATTAGGAATGATTTATCCTCCTCCTCTAGTTCTCCTTTTATTCAATCTCATTCCTTGTGAGTGTATACCTGCACAGGTATAATACTTACCTTCTTAAAATAATGCAATGCAAAGATCAAAGATACATGCGTCCTAATCATAGTCAATGAGGGTTGTGAGCTTTAAATGAAAGTAAATTAGTTTAGCCTCAGCATCCCCAACTTCAGTCTCTGCTCAAAGCCTTGGTAAATGTCAGCAATTTGATCTTCAGGTTTACAGAACTGCATAGCAATGTTTCCCTTCTCAACATTGTCTCTTAGAAAATAGTGTCTGACATTAATATGCTTGGTTCTCTTGTGCTGTACTAGATTATTTGCCATGTTCAATGCACTAATATTGTCACACAGAAAAGAAATTGTATGAGTGACAACTCCAAAATCCTCCCTACTTAATCAACCACAATTATGCAAAACATGATGCTGCTGCCACATATTTAGCTTCAACTATTGAAAGAGAAATAAAATTTTGCTTCTTAGTACCCTAAGAGATAAGAGATAATCCCAAGAAGTGAGTCATTCCTTTGGTACTCTTTATGTCAACCTGGTACACAGCATAATCTGCATCTTCATATCCAACCAAGTCAAATGAATCACCTAATGGATAAAATAGGACCAGATCCCCTATTTTCTTCAAATATCTCATAATTTATTTGGCAGCTTTCAGGTGTGATTCTGTTGGACAAGCTTGAAATCTTGCATACATCCAAACACTGAATACAATATTAGGCCTGCAAGCAGTTAGATACAACAATGATCCAATGATGCCTCTATACATCATTTTATTCACTACAGGATTAGATCCATTTACATCTAACTTAGAATTTGTCCCCATGGGAGTATCATTGGGCTTTACATCTATCATATGAAACTTCTTGAATAAATCCTTGATATACTCTTTTTGATAGATAGAAGTTCCATTTGGTGTCTGCTTGATTTGCAATCTCAAGAAGAAACTCAATTCTCCTATCATGCTTATTTCAAACTCACTTCCCATCAAGTCAGCAAACTGTTCACACAAGGGTTCAGATGTTGCTCCAAAGATTATATCATCAACATACACCTGAAAAATAAGCAACTCCTTGCCTCTTTATTTTAAGAAAGGGGTGTTGTCGATCCTCCCTCTTTTGAAACCATTTTCCAGAAGAAACTTTGACAATCTTTCATACCAAGCGCTAGAAGCCTATTTCAGTCTATACAAAGCTCTGACTAATTTGAGAACATGATTTGGATGATCAATATCCTCAAATCCAGGGGTCTATTTCATATAAACTTCTTCCTTCAAATATCCATTAATAAATGCACTCTTTATATCCATTTGAAATAACTTGAATACTATAAATGCAGCAAATGCAACAAGAATTCTAATAGCTTCCATCCATGCCATAGGGGAAAAGGCATCATGATAATCTATGCCTTCCTCTTGATTGTACCCCTGCACCACCATCCTTGACTTGTTTCTTGTAATAGCACCATGCTCATCCAGTTTGTTCTTAAACACCTGCCTAGTACCAATTATAATTCTGTCAGATGGCCTAGGGACCAAGTGTCATACTTTACTTCTATCAAACTGATGCAACTCTTCTTGCATAGAATTTACCCAATCAACATCCTTCAAGGCTTCCTTGATATTTTTAGGCTCAATACTAGAAATGAAAGTTGTAAATGCCACTAGATTTCTTGTCTTGGATCTAGTTTGCATTCTAGAATTCAGAGAAATCAAATTGTCAAGTGGATGAGAAGTCTTGTGTTTCCACCCGATCAGGATGTTGAGGGTTGAGGGGGTTGTTCAGCTTCTTCATCCTCATTTTTTAAGTTTTCATCTTTATGTTGAGCACTGTCATCTGCTGGTGAGTTATCAAACAGACCAGATCCCTCCTGAAGTTCGGCATCTTCATGTGCTTCTTCTATTGGTTCTGGTTCAACGACATTTGGACTAGGATGCACATCATTTGAAGTTGTTTGATTCAGACTATCTTTCTGAATTTGCAATAACTCTTCCTATTTATCATCATCTCAGTTCTTCTGATCTTTGATATCACCATCTTCATCAAAAATCACATGAACATTTTCTTCATCGCATAGAGTTCTTTTATTGTAAACTCTACAAGACTTACTTGAGGAAGAGTACCCCACAAAAACTCCTTCACTTCTAGGATCAAACTTTCCAACATCATTTTTTCCATTGTTTAACAAAAAGCATTTGCATCCAAATGCTCTTAAGTAGCTATGTTTAGGCTTCCTATTCTTGAGAATTTCGTAGGGAGTTTTGTTAAGAATTGACCTTATCAAGAATCTATTTGTCACATAACAAGCTATGTTAACAACTTCAGCCCAGAAATTCTTTAGAAGATTTGAATCAGTAAGCATAGTTCTGGCAATATCAATCAGAGTTTTATTCTTCCTTTCTATAATACCATTTTGATGAGGTGTCCTTGGTGCTGAGAAATTGTGATGTATCCCACTTCTAGCACAAAAGCTACCAAACTTTGCATTATAAAACTCTGTGCCATGATCATACCTAATTCCAGCAATCTTGCAATTCAGTTTTGTCTGAATCATCTTGGCCAATATCATTAGTACTTCATATGTTTCATCCTTGGACCTCAAGAACATAGTCCAAGTATATCGAGAGTAGTCGCCCACAATCATCAAAATATGTCTCTTTCCACCTCTACTTTGAATCTTCACAAGACCACACAAATCCATATGAATCAACTCTAGAGGTCTGGTTGTACTTACTTGCTTTTTTTACTTGAAGGAAGATCTGATTTTCTTTTCTTTGACATAAGAATCTCATACCTTGTCGCCTGAGAACTTTACTATAGGCAATCCATGGACCAGGTCCTTATATACAAGCGTGTTCAATAGTGAGGAACTCACATGACCCATTCTCCTATGCCACAAGTCTACATTCTCACTTTGAGCGCTAAGACAAGTAAGATCATCTCCTGAGCAGTATCTAAATCAGAAACATACATGTTCTTGCATCTTCTAATAGTTAGAATTACTTCTTTTGAAATCAGATTTGTCACAATGCATATTTCTGACAAAAATCTAACCTCGTTCCCTTTATCACATATTTGAGAGACACTTAGGAGACTATACTTCAATCCATTCACATAATATACATTCTCAATGGAGTGTTTAAGAGATCTTTTAATTCTTCGTACTCCTAGAATGTATCCTTTCTTACCATTTCAAAATGAAGTGCCTTTAGTGAGAGGAAGTTTTCAATCTTTCTAGTCATGTTCTTTGAGCATCCACTATCCATGAACCATCACTGACTGCTACTTCCTCCACTTCCCTCTGCTTTAGCTTCTTCTTTAGTTTCTCCTTCAGCTTCCTCATCATCATATTTTTCCATAAAGGCAAACATTGAATCAAAACCATCTTCTTCATCCTTTTTATTTGCCTTCTTCTTTATTTGTTTTTCAGCCCTTTCTTTTTTCAACTCATTTGACCACTCCTTGCTACCCGTTCCTTCATATGAGTTTATGAGAGTGTCCCAGATTTGTTTTGCAGTGGTGCAACTTGATATTCGATTGTACTCATTTGGTCTAAGGCCACAAATAAGAATAAGCATAGCTTTGGCATTTTTTCCTAACATCCTGAAATCAGCGTCCTCGTATTCACTCATTTTCTTTTGAACATCATTATTTTCAGCATCCTTCTTTGTAGGATACTCTGGACCATTAGTAACTTTGGTCCAGAGTTCATAATCTTCAGCTTGAATAAAGACTTTCATCCTTGCTTTACAATAAGTAATATTGTCCATTGAATAATTGAGGTCTGTTGATACTTTGTCCTTCAGTATATCTGAATGGAGCAACCATTCTTACACAGGATTCTCTCTTGGTGTTAGCCAAAATGGAGATTCAGGCTCTGATACCAATTGATAGAATGTACGTGTCCACTAAACTTTAGGGATCAGGTGCTTTATCAGAATAATAGTGCAAAAAGTAAAGAACAGAAAGTAAAATCCAACACATGATTTTACATGAAAAACTCCTTGCTTAAGGGAGAAAACCACAACCTGTCTCACAAGATTTCACCTCCAACTTCATTAACAAAGAGCCAAGATTTAGATTATAAACTCTTGCAATCTAGAAATTGCACTCACAATCCCTTCCCCCTCACTGCAACAACTCTGTCACAACCAAATCTAAATCAATAACTCTATTGCTCACTAAATCAACAAACCCTAGCTGACTTAGACTTCAAGTTGTCTCCATAATTAACTCTAGTTATTTAAACAAGATGAACCAACTATGAACTGATCTAATTCCTTTATAAAATAAGAATAGATCTTACAAAGATTAAGACCAAGAAACCAAAACTCTAAAATGAAATAAAGAACTGGTAACTCTATCTTCTCCTTCTTTGAGAGAGAGTTGATTTCAGAGAGCAAGAACTTCAATGTGTTCTTTTAAGAGATTCCAAAAAGCCAAGGAAAAAGTGTTGTAAAGAATGTATATATAAACGATATACATTGTGCTGCAAGTTTTCTATTGGATAGACAATTGTCCTTCTGCAAAAACACTCGTCCGCACACACACCAGACTTGAAGATTGGCAGAGTCTGTTTTGTATTACTGTCTGCTGTGACTATCAGTGCTTCAGAATTCTCATAAAGGATCAGGTCCCTCACATGTTCCCCTAGTTTGTTAAATCATCAAAACATACATTATCAATTAGGTTATAATATTACCATACAACTACAGTTATTACCTATATATAATAGTATTATTTAACAATAATATTGTAAAATAAACAAGGAGTCGTGCCTTTTTAAGTGTCCTTCCAACAAAACAAATAAAATTTTGAAAACTTTTTTCCTAACTGCCAACTAGCTTCTTTGAAACTTAGTTACTGATTATTATACACAACTATTTAGAGAAAACACAATGTAAATCATACTTTTCAGCTTTTATTTAATTATCTATACTATATTAAAAGCGTGAAGTTTTTTAATAATATCATTTGAACTTTTTACCCATTATTGAAAGACTCTGGTTTAGATAAAATTATTTTTCACCATTTTCCTAAAAATATATGGTAAGAAAGATTATGAGAATTAATAATTAAGGAGCCCTAAAATATTATGATAGGAGAAAAATATTTTTTAAAATTAAAAAATTCTAAATTTATTGTAATGAGTAGGTCTAAATTTTCTACATTAAAAAAAATAGAAAAAAACTTAACCAAGAGTCATCCGCCTCAACGTATGGGAAAAAACATTTACTATTTTCCTAAAATATATATTTTAAAGTTAAAGAGTCCTAAAAATAGTAAGATATATGATAAAAGAAAAATATATATTTTTTTAGCAATAAACTGTGAACTATTGCCATACCAATAAACAAAAGTTTACAACCTACTAACATCTCTAATCTGGGTACCAACAGACTGATTCCAGCTAAGTAACCTTCAAATGCTAACTAATTACAAATTCTCTTAAATAGATCTATACATTTGCCTCTATATCTTGTATTTTGTATGGCCAGTACTCTCTCCTTGATGGCATACTTCACTTGTTGTATTGCAACCAAATTGTCAGTTTGTATCTTCATGAATACCTTTTGATTTCGAGTCATCCATGTGTTGCAGACTACGGCTTTAAATGTAGCAACAATCACTTCTTTTCTTCCTCTTGTCTAGTGTTTGTTCCTGATCAACATCAACATCTCCTTCACCCCTTTACAGGGTAAGTTGGTTCTCAGCCATTGTTGTACTTTCCTCCATACCTCCATACTCCACGAGCACTGCACAAATAAATGTTCTGCATTTTCTAGAGTTGCATTATGAAAAATATATTTTTAAAATTAAGAAATTCTAAACTTATTGTAATAAGTAGTTCTAAATTTTCTCTATTAAAAAAAAACAAAAAAAGCATTAACCAAGAGGCATTAGCCTCACCGTAGGGGGGAAAAGCCTCAATGTAGGGGAAAATAAATTACTCCCAAAAATCCTATAAAATAGGTAGGTTTAAAAACACTCATTCATAATCAGGGAAACAAATAGTATTATATAAAATTGTCATTTATTCTTATTTTTTAAAATAAATTTTAAAATTAAAAGAGTTCTAAAATATATGATAAGATTATTACGAGAATTAATAATTAAGGAATTCTAAAATATATGATAAGAAAAAAAAATTAAAAAGTATAATAAGTAGTGTTAAGTTTTCTCCATTAACCAAAAAATAAATATATAAAATAAATAAAAAGTAAAAGAAATATCGACAGCAGAACTAGGGGAAAAAAACTACTAAATTTTTTATAAAATAGGTTGATTTAAAAACTTAAAAATACTCCTAAGGCATGATGTGAGTTGATTTTCTTTCCATTGTTTTGTTTGTAAAGAAAAATAAAAGAACAAGCATGTTTATTCTTCTTTATCTTTCTCTATCTTTGTATTAATAATATTTACCTTTTTTTATTATTTATAGTATAATTTAAAGCGATTCTTGAAGTATAACCTATTTTGACTTGAAAAACTAAAGTAAAGGATAATCAAAAGGTGGATTTTCTTTTGTTTTTCATTTATCCTCTTTAGAATATGTTCATCATAAATCCTAGTGTTTAATCATTAATGTATATAAAAATTTGTATACAAATTTATGCAATTTACTTTCGGTGTTCTTTATTTTTTGTTCAGAGAGTTTTATAAATAACGTTTGATTGAAAATTATATTTAACCTATCCCAATGCAAGCATTAGTGATTGCTTTCACTAATATAAATGAGTCTTAGTTTAGAATGCTCATGTAAAAGTGAACGATATTTTTACTTTTCAATCAAACGTTATTTTTACGACAATTTTGTTTAATAAACCAAGTATTAGAACAAACTAAAGAAGGAATTACTGGATTGAATCAAACTATTAAACATGATCATTTATCAATTTGAAATTTATATTAAAAAAATACATTCTAAATTCTTATATTGTTACACAAAATTTTTGCCATTAAAATGAATGCATATAATATGTGCATATATTGTAACTTTATTTGCAATATCATATACTTCATTTTTTATGCAATCTTTTATATTGATGTGACACACACCTACAAAACACTTACACTAAACTAGTTCACATAAATAATTTAATAAAGGATTTACTGGTCTTTCAACTTTTTAGTTTAGAGCCTCCCAATTTAATAACACTGCCTCTATCCATTTTACTCGTTCAATATCCACTTGGCACACTTTATAGATATAATGAAAAATTTACTATATCACTCTTTGAATATAATAAATTAAATATTTTAAAAAATGACTAGTTAATAATAAGGATAAATTAAAAACTACTAAGTGGTAAATTATCTCAATTTTTCAAATTGATCATTTATTTTTAATACAGTGAATATATATATATATATATATATATATGGGAAAAACTCAAATATGCCATCAAATTTGAGAAAAGACGCATTTATTCAATTCGTTAAAAATTTGACTCATCTATACCATTACCGTTTAAGAAAAGGTTCATCCATGTGTTATTATTATTATTCTTTAAAAAAATTTTAAAATCATTTGTGGATTTAAAAAAGGCGAAACCCATCGATGACCTCCTAAAGTTGGCACCAACTTTCACTTAGACACCTCAACTAGGCTTTGTTCATTTTAGACACCTCAAGTAAGGCTTCGATGTGTCATTTTGATACTTTTTTGACAATCACCAAATATATTAAGTGTGTGTAATGCACTCGCCTGACGTGTCAAAAGCAACAAATTAAATAAAGACACGTGACATTTATATATATATATATATATATATATATATATATCAAATAATGACTTTTGAATTAAAAATGACCAATTTCTTGATGACACGTGGCATTTTTAAATCCAAATAATAATTTTTTTAAAAAATAAAAACTAACAATCATTCAAATTATTCAATCTTCTCCTGCTCTGTTTCTCTCTCAATTTTCTCTCTTCCAAGCCATAATGAAACACGGTAAGCATAACGAACACTTGCGTTTTGCTTCATAATCCCTCTAAAGATGAAATTGAAGTAGCAAAGAGTGGTTTGAGATCAAAATAATTAGTGAGTAATTTTAGATTTGTATTAATCTTGTCGGAAAAAATGGAAGTTCGTCGGATTTTTTGATCCAATTTGATTTATATTTTTGTTTGCCATTATAGCTTCATTTTTTCCTCTTTAGATGATATGGATAGCGTTGGGTGGGTGTTGGAGGAGAAGAAGATCTGGTGGGGTGGGGGAGGGGTTGGGATTCGTCTGCAAAACCAATCAACAATTTTAAAACTAAAATCATTCACCAATTCCTTAAGGATTGTGAATTCATGGAAAAATATTAATAAAAATACCTTTCGTTTATAGGTTTTGCAAGAAGAATGTTTTGATTTTTCATCAGATTCACTTGGAGAAAAAGAAAGAGGAATAGCAGGGCTAGTAACTTTAGCTTTAATTTTAGGTTGAATTTCATGTTCATCTCTCAAAACAATGCTAAAAAATGAAGAAGAAGAAGAAGAACAATATATATATATATATATATATATATATTTTTTTTTTTAAAAAAAAGCTCTTCACGCGCTTAAAATGGGTGTAGCACACGCAATGTGCCAAGTCAGCACAAAATGTCAAAATGACACATCGAATCCTTACTTGAGGTATCTAAAATGAACAAAGCCTAGTTGAGGTATCTAAGTGAAAATTGGTGCCAACTTTAGGGGGCAACAGATGGATTTCTCCATTTTAATAAAACTAATCTGTATTAAAAAAATATTCCAAAAAAAAACAGAAATCGATTCCAAAATTTTGAAAAATTGTTTTTGTTTGTGTTTTTGTTGTTATTTTGGACACTAGATCCTTGTTCTCTAGTATTTTTTGAGTTTATGTTCAAAATTTCAAATGATTTTGGAGTTAATTCTACCATTAAAGGATATTAAAATTTTGAAACTTTCAAGAAATTTCAAGTGGGTCTTGTTTAGTTAGGTTAAAATCGAGCTAAAAATATATTGGATTTTAGTATCTAACTCGGAGGAAAGTTACTCTTGAAATTTGAGATAATTTCGAGAAGAACTGAAGTTGAAAATTGGAAGTTCTTGTGTTCATGGCATGAATGAGCCTATTCTCAAATATTAATGTCATAAATGAGTCAAACTTTTAACGAATGACATAAATAAACTTTTTTCAAAGTTAGAAGAAAAATTTGAGTCTTTTTCCTATACATATATTGTTGTTTTTCGACAGGACTTGGAGATGCAGTACCTAGTCAGAAATTTCAGCGATACAAAAGGAAGTTCGCTGGGTTTTTCAGTGGTCAAGGTAAGTTGTTGGGCCCAAGAAATGACACCGGAAAAATTATTAAGAAAAATATTTTTTAATAAATAATTACTGATTTTAATAATATTTTTTATTTATTATCATTTATAGCAATATATAATAATATTATGATATATCTACTATGTATTAAAAGTGAATTATGCATGCAATATAAATGTATTATAAGTGTTTTAAAATATATTATACTTATTTGGTAAGAAATTGACACAATGTATTATAAGTGTATTAAAATATGTGATAAATAAATTATTCATGAATAAAACTTGTATTATATGAGTTTTATAAATTATTCTCGCTAATATGTATTATAATTGTATTATAAGTGTTCAGTGGAAAAAAATATTATTGTTATAAATGGTAAATATTTTCTTAATACAATACATTTATGTAAATTTCCCCACCATTATTTACCGACTTCTTGGATACCCGTACCCGAGAAGAAAGTGCTTGGAGCTGACAAAAGCATTTCCTACAACCAACATACATGGTTTGCTCAAGCCATAATATATAAACGTGCACTTTAACTTGGCCTCGACTAACATCTACATTCTTCCGATTTCAAATGCACAAATAGATAATTAAACTTGTACAAATTGAACAGGTGGATACATGTGTCTTGTGTGACATATACAAATCAGTTCGAATATAACTCACACAAATTATCACGTAAGATGCGCGTGTTTACTTATTCAACTTTATACAAGTTTTCAGTGTTACTTATGCACATCCAAAGTTGAAGGTCATAGTCTCATAGATGAGAGCTGAAGTCAAATTAAAGGGCACGTTAATGTATTATGCCTTTACTAAAAAAAAATGAACGGTAATATGCATAGGCCACACTGCTATACCAAGGATTAACATTAATACTCAGATCTAGGAACAAATACAGTGCGAAGAAGTAACTTTTGCTGAAAGTTTGTGCCTTCGAAGACGTATAAGGTATGCATTAATGCAACTGATATTTCCTAACTTGTCTGTGACAATCAGGAATCTCTATAAAAGGCACTGAGAATGTCAAAGCAAAATTAAATACGATGAGAAATTGAATGTTTATCCTAACATGAATGGGGTTGCTGGTTATTGGCATGCTTCATCCGACACTTTTAACACCCTCAGAAATCGTATTCAAGTTGTTGCATGCATTGTTACAGTTGTCATTTAGCTGAGAGTGGTGGAAATTGTTTCCGAAAATATTGCTGCCTCAGCAACATAATTATCAGCTTAAGACCTGCAGCATATCCAACTTCTCTATACAGCAAACTAATGTCCAACTTAGCCATCTAGCTTCCGTTGTCTTGCATTTTCCTTGTGAAGCTTCACCTTTTCTGACATCACAAGGTTCTTGGACAATGACTCAGCAATAAGTTGATGGCCAAACAAGTGAGAGTTCTTCAGAATCAAATTTCTAGTTGATGAATCAATGGCATAACCTTGACCAGGCATCCACTTCAGTAACCAGAGAAGTAATTCCTTCTTTTCGGGTTTTGCAATGTAGCGTGATATAGCCAAATCAAATGATTCCTGAGAAGAGTGTTTCAAGAGAGAGGTGATTTAGTATCTTTGACAAATGTATGGTCCTACATTAAATGCTGGGAGACGGGTCAAAAATACCCCTCAACTTTCATTTAATAGTTAGGTTTAACCTTTGTTATACTATGTGGCTATTCATGTCCTCGCCTTAACGAAACTTGTCACCCGTACCCCTATTTGGACGGAAATCCCCATAGAAAGCTGTAGATTTGGATGGAAAGCTAGCTGCAACGCCGGAAAGCTAATTCCAGTGACCGTAAAAAAAGAAACGTGGTAGGGATAGGTTCAGAATGTTCCACCGACCCCAATGGAAAAACAAAATTCAAAAAAGAACTGACCGGAAGAAGTTCCTGTTGAGGACAGCCACTGAGAGAGAGAAAATCCAACCTCTTTTATAAAATAAAATAAAAAATGGAACCCTGGTGCTGTGAGGGAGAAAACTCACCTCAAAAAGGCAGCTTGACTTTGATACCATGAAGATTTTAAGAAGAGAGTGTCTTCTTTGCATTTATGGATGATATTACATCCCATGAGAATGGGTACTTATACAACAAGTCCTACGACTAAATAAGGAGAGAAAATATTACATGTTCAATTACAATTAATGCTATATCAATCTACAATCAATCTCTATCAATTTACTCCTATAATTATGCCAGGAAATCATCATCAATCAACAGATATCATGTGCTGGTGGTTGAGTATGATGTTGGAAATGTGATTGGGACTATGATGTGTATTTGGGATGTATTTGAATATGAATAATCTACAAGGAAATGGTTATGTTAAAGGCCTGTGAGGAAAGCTATGATTTTCAAAAGATGATTTCAAGTGAACTTATAATGACATGCCAAATCTGAGTCAACGTAGAAATGATGTAATGAATGATATTCAAGTATGAATACGACTTCATTATAAAAGACATATCTTATAATATATGATTTTGAGATATTGCATGCATGTTTTCTCAAAGACTTGTCCCACCTTTTGGAGGGAGTCGAAGAGACTTACTAACTTTATGTACTCATTTCACGTGATCGTTGTTGGTTATGGAGTATATAGGTTAAATATTGTAAAATAATATATATTGTAATTTGAACACCCTTGACATATTATGAGATCTGTCCCAGTCGCAAAAGGTCCGAAAAGTCGCAAGTTCGAATCTCTAATGCCAAAATTTACCTTTACTTTTAATAGAAAAGTAAGTTGGGCCAACTTGTGTGAACTTTTCGGTACATATTACATGAGAACTTAAATTTATTTCTTTAGCCTTCAGATAGCATCCACCTTCGACATTTTTTTTTTTGAAATTTTAGTTTTTTTAACATAAAATGAACAATAGTATAAACAACTAAGTAAGACAAACAAATCCTTTTTTGAAAAAAAAAAATCACACCAAACCTCTTTGACATTTCCTTTATAATTAAAATAGAGATAATACCTATGAGTAATATTGTAAAAATATTTCAAAAATGTATTTATATTTAATGTTTCTAAGCTAAGATTTTAAAAAGAAAAAAAAAGAATTTGAAAATAAAAGTGCTAATATTGTAAAAGCTTCCATAAAAGCTACACTAAGCAATAAAGAAATCTTTGTCAGGTTCAATTGTAATAATATGTTTAAATGGTATTTTCACCTGTGAGATTTCTTTTATTAAATTTTTACTGTAGTTTTGATTTATACAATTGTTACACTTCTATTACAAATGTATCTAAATTACATTTGCACTAGTAAAATTTCTTTACGCGTTTCGATTTATACAATTGTTAGTTCTAATACAAGTGTCTATGATTTTATTAAATATCAGTCTGATTTAACATTTTTTTGGTGCACCCATTCATCAGAAATACTTTATTTACTTCTTCAAAAATTGAAGACCCTTAACTAAATTCCTAGCTACACCACTTATCGGTGCTATTGTAGTTATTGTCTTAATCATTATAGAGATGCTAACAAATTCAATGTAATGTATACAAAGTTGGAATATCTGAAATTGACAAGGATAGTTATTTATATTTTAATTCTCTCTTCCTTATGAAAAGAGAATTAAAATATAAACTTCTATAGTTCTATTTAAAAACTTTTATCAAAAAAAAAATAAAATCTCTCTTCCTTATATGAGATGGTTATTAATATTTTATGGTAGATTAAGTAAATATCGAATATAAATTTGTCATGCTTGTGTTCTCCCTAATTTTTGAACTTCCCGTGTCTTTACACGTTTATGCATGCTCCTCAGGTTATAACAATTTTCCCACATATAGCAAAAATGCATTCTCCAATACTAATGGCCTATCGACATATTGCTTGAATACGTCCTATCATTTCAAGATAAAATTGATTTCATCTTTATTTGGTTCTGTTGTTTCAGTTTCTACACTTCTAGCAATAAGTTGAGATGACCTTCTCCCATGAGTGTCACTTATGACAGAAGACATATGCAACCTTCTTATCCCAAATTGTCGACTAAGATATGTTCCATGATTCATACTAGAATGACACAAGCGAGTGCAGAAAACAAAAAAAAAAAACGAGTACACTAATATCAATGGGCATACTCGGTCAAAAACAGATTTAGAATTAATCAATCTTGTCAGTTGCTCCAGAAAAGTTGGAGCACCTTCTCATCTTATCATTAATTAAGTCCATGTTCCCTAATACTTTAAAGGATGGCGCTTATCTAGTACATATCATAGAGGAGAACTGAAATTAATTATTACCTGATCAATCTTGTGGCCAGAGATATGCATGGCCTTTATCACATCATTGATTAAGTTTACATTGCCAGATCTCATGAAGTTGACAGAAAATTTTTTGATAGCTGGCTGGGAGATGAATCCTGCATTGTCCTGTATACCTAGTTCATTAGATTACGATTGTTCATAAGAAACAGCAAAATACAGATGGAAATTGCAAGAAAATGAAGGTACGGAGTACCTTGACTACCACATAAGCATCTTTGAGGAGACGCCCAGCAATCAAAATGTGCAAAATATTCTCATGAAGGGCTTTGGATATGGTTCTTTTGCTATATCTCAACATGTTGTATACAGAAAATGCTTCTGAATGTGCACCTGTCTTACCAAGATGATAAATTAAAGAGGAACAAAGTCCCTGAAAAAGGAAGAAGTTGGACAAAGAAAGTGTGAGAACAAGGGACAACATTTAGATCATATTTTTCAAAATACTTAACAATGTATAGTGTAACAACTAGTACCCATGCAAATTTTGCAAGCATTATCATAGATTCAACAATGCCATGAAAAAGCTAAAGTGAAACTTATAGCACAAATGGGTGAAGAAGATAAAGAACAGAGCAACCTAAAACTTCTAGTTCCCAAGGTAGAAGAAGGAATACTAAAAAGAGAAATAGGAAAATCATTCTGTTCAAACGCAAAAAAAGGCAAATCCTTCTACCAGCTATCCAGTGATTTTATGTTAGTTGTGCATTAGAGCAAAATAAAGCCGGATACCTAACAAATTAACAAAATAGCTGAACGTTAGTAATTCTGGGTCACAAAAATAGAGGACTTGAGACTCTTGCTATTTTATTTTATTTTTTTAAAATCTTCTGATTCCATGTATCGTTTGTGGAGTGCATAATTCTATTGCAAATCAAGCCACTATAAATTACTCGGCCACACCTATTTTCGTCTGCTTGATGGTTGACATAACCCTGATGCACTGCAAGTTTAGTTAAATTTATAATTAGATGTCTCATTGAGCTTCCCATCTGTGTTCACTTTTGACTCACATCAACCATAAAAGCAGAAATAACTTTTGATGCCATGTATTCTTTGCAGACTGCATAATAAAATTTATTCCAATTCAAGCCACTATAACGTACTACGCCACAACTATTTTCTCTGCTTGATGGTTACCTAACCTGATCCACTGCAGTTTAGTTCATTTCTATGATTCGATGTCTCATTGAGCAACCCCATAAGTGTTCACTTTTGACTCATATCAACCAACACAAGCAAGTATCTGAGTTGAGCACATTGTTTTCTCAAATACTGCACAAAAACCCAGGTAACAAAAAGTAACCGCTCACAGAAGACCAATAATGGTTAACCCTGCTACAAGTGCCACTTTCATGTCTTTTATTGATCAAAAAAATAGTGAGTTTTTAATTTCTGCCTACCTCCTCTGGTTGGTGACCTTTACTATGCATGTCCTCCATGGTACGATAGGCAAGCAAATATAGCTTCTCCTTGCAGAAATATCTTATAAGAATATTAAAGGTATTCCAATCGGGACTAATTGCTGAGTCATCCATCTTCTTCATCATGCTCATTACATTCTCCATTTCTCCTGCTCTGCAATAGGCAGAGAGCATTGCATTCAAAATAACTATATCATATTTGTCATATTTTTCTTCAAATTCAGAAGCCAATTTCTTTGCATCTTTGAGAAGCCCACTGCGACAGAATGCAGAAATCATAATGCTATAGGAGTAGCCATCTGCTAATTTATAACCAAAAGGACAAATCAAATTAATACAAATTACAAGTAAAATAACATAGAGCATAAAACTCTAAGACATGCACAGGAACCGAGTAATTTGCAATTTGCACCCCAAATGTATGCACTTTTTTGTTATTTACACCTTATCCTATTTCTTTAGTTGATTTGCACCCTAATCTCCTAAACTCCTTACAAAACCATAAAAGATCCATTTCCTCAATTACTTACGAGGGTAAAATAGGAAAATACACAACTAATATTGTTGACTTCTCCTTCCCCATTATTCAAAGGTTCATTATTAAAACCATCAACTTTTACCTATGTACGACAATACAGAAGATTAAACCACAACAACCAATTAAAAACAGTGAGAACCCAGAAAATATTGTAGTATTTCTAGATAATTCAAGGAAGACATGGCTTCTTGAAGTATTTCCTAGTTATTTCAAGGCAGACATGGCTTTAAGTACCTTCTCAAACAAAGAGATGTAGATAGAGAGATAGTTCTGGTTGCTAACTCAACACCATAAACTTGGAACTCTGGATAAGCTAGAGAGTAAAACTAATTTTCTATAATTTTTGATAAAATTAGATTTGAAAGAGCTAAATGAAAGCATAAATCATATCGTGTATCAGTATAACAGTAAAACTAAAAAATCAATAGCTGCACTGAGTTGTTTGACTAATTTCATCTCTTCATCTTTCTTAAAGGTCTAAAAAATCTTGAGTATCTTGAGGGATGAGAAGAGACTACACCAAAGTTACTTGGAGTGGAGTAATGCTAAAATGGAGTCATGTGGATTGTGTCTTTGACCGCAGAAGAATGAGCAATGATCTATTATTCAATATTTTTATATCTGCTATTCAGTGTGGCTTTTGTTTTTTAAGTTTAGTTATGTTTTACATGATCTCATTATACTTTCCTATTTTTTTCATCATAAATAATTGAGAAAATGTATCTTTCAAGGTTTTGCAAGGACTAAGGAGATTAGAATGAAAATCATTAAAATAAATAGGATAAGGTGTAAATTACAAAAGAGAGCATACTTAGGGGTGCAAATTGTAACTTAGTCGAAGGAACCCCTAAAATATAATAAGGTGAGGCAATGATAGTGCGCAAGGAAAGGAAGATCCCATTGAGTTGGTAATCTAAGGTTACAACCATCCCTTGGAATACCAAATTGATAGAGAAGGCAAATTAAGAAGAAGAAGCAATCGTTGATGCCCATTGTTTGATAGCATAGACAATCAGCACAGATGCAGCACATAAAATATTACAAAGTAATTTTACCAGCTTCAACATATCAAGGAGTATGTAAATAATAAGCTCAAACCAGCTCAAGTATATTTTGACTGAACATTCACATGAAGCAAAAGGCACCAAGTATATTCCAATCTGAATTCTGAACTGAGAACATTGAAGAGCTCAAGAAAACATATTCATTGATTTCACTACAGCCTCTCATAGTGAACTCCAACAATGTTTATTAGTAATTTAAGAATGAGCAATAGCCTGTCCATGGTCTGAAAGATACATACCAGCTTTCACCTGTTTTTCTATCATCTCATCAAATACTGATTTTGCTTCAAGAAGATGTCCAGACTTTGCCAGGCCATCCATTAGGAGACAAAATGGCATCTGTAGGTAGCATATTTCATAAGCCACAGAACACTCAAAAGTACAGTATGAACTAAAGTAAGAGCAAACAATCTGTAAGCAAATAACTTCAGGTATACTACTTTCAGTAGATCGATGACAAAAATCAGAAGCACTTTCTCAACATTAGGAGCCATAAAGTAAGTAGGCAAGAAATCAGGAAAACAATTATAGTGCCATTACTTTAGGAAAAAAAAAACAATGACTATTCTGGTTTTAGGTGTAGAAAGGTGTAGAATTTGAGAAAGAAGAAAAGAATTCTTTGTATTTCAGTACCTCTTTACATCCCATGAGAAGAGATATCAATACAAGTAAATCATGACTGATTAAGGAAAGACAATCAATTATATTCCTATAATTATGCTTAGGAATGGAAAAATAAAGTCTCCTAAAATCATGATAATTAATTAACACAACTTGCAAACCAAAGTATGATAAGTCCTTCTGTTGATGTTTTCTAAGAACATCCGCTAGCTGTTTTTCTGACGGTACATAAACGGAATTCAAGGTGCCACTGGTAACTTTTTCTTTGATGAAATGATGGTCAATTCAATATGTTTTGTTCGGTTACGTTGAACAGATTATGAGTTAAACTGATTGCAGCTTGTTGTCACAGTACAAGTAAAGTTTCCCGTAGCCAAAAAAGCTCACAAACATGACCAGCCATTGATTGTATATTCTACTTCTGCACTTGATCTTGCAATTACACTTTGCATCTAATTTCTTCAAGTAATTAGGTTCACTCCTACGAGTGTACAGTAACCGAATGTAGAATCTTCTGTCAACTAAAGATGCATCCTAATCCTCGTCTGCAAAAGCTTCTATCTGGAGATGACCATGTTCGAGAAACACCAACCTTTCCTTGGAGAAGACTTCAGATATCGTAAATGTAACAGTTAACTTGCATATGAGGATCTCGGGGATCATGCATGAACTGACTCACCAAGCTGACTGAATAGGCTGTCTAGTCTAGTATGAGAGATAAATGACTCTTCCAACCAACCTCTGATATCTCTCCTAATCGACTAACCCTTCAATCCTTGTTTGTAACTTGAGATTGCTTTCAGTAGGTGATTATGTTGGCCTGCAACCTGTCACCCAGTTTCTTAAGAGATCTAGAATATACTTCCTTTGAGAGATAAAGATTCCTCTTTTTGATCTGACAAGTTCAATCCCCACGAAGTATTGGAATTTCCCTAGATCCTTGGATGTTGATAACTAGAGCTGACAACTTCTTTAATCGGGCCATCTCCTCTTTGTCATCCTCTATCATTACTATGCCACCATCAACATAAACTATGAGAAAAGTGAGTTTACCCTTTTGATGTCCTATGAAAAGGGTGTGACCGACATTGCTTTGTTCATAACCGAAAGAAATCATTGCTTTGGAGAAACTTTTAAACCAAGCTCTAGGGAATTGCTTCAGCCTGTACAAGATTTTCTTCAGTTTGCCCACCTTTCCCTGACTTTGTACAGTCTCAAATCCATGAGGAATTTCCATATACACCTTTCTTTAAAATCCCCATGAAGAAATGCATTCTTCATATCTAAGTGTTGTAGGTCCGAATCAATATTAGTTGCATAGGGTAAAAGAATTCTAATAGTTTTCATCTTTGCAACGGGAGCAAACGTCCCCTGATAAGCACTTTTGTCCTTTAAATCATCCTAGTGCAACAATCAATAAATGTAACAAACCATCGATTTCCTGACAAAGAAACAGTTTGAGTAGGACCCATCCATCATAATGAATAATCGTAAAAGAAGTGGTACTTTTATGGCATAATACATAGATGGCCCCTTTATGTTGTCCCCGACAACAAGACACTTTAACTTTACTAAAGACCAGGCCTATAATTGGCACATGTGTGTCTCGTGAATACCTCACATTAACATGGCAAATTATTTGTTCTTCCCTCAACTTTGAGCACATGAACTGTGTTTTGGAAGCGCACAGCCAAAAAGAGTGATAAGGCCCCACATCACGCTTTAATCAAAGGACTCACTTCAATGAATTCAAGTGCAATTTTAAAAAATAAATAAATAAACCTTGCACAAAGACAATATGTACAAGCAAATGTTTCAATTTTAAAATTAAAAAGTAGATAGCAAAAGATCCTCCACGAGACAATCAAAATCCAAAACCAAAAAAAAAAAAATGGATCAACATCCTATTCATCTACAAGATTATTGGGATCTCTTTCATCACTATTATTGTTAGATTTCTTGTGAATATTCTAGAATATATGTAAATAGTAGGTAGCTTAATTTGCTCCTATTGTAAATTACCTTTTCTTTCTAGGACATGTAAAAACAACTATTTAAACCTCAATAGCTTGAGGGAATAATCAAGCCAATTTCTCTATTATTTTTTCTTCCGATTCACATGGTATCAGAGCCTGGTTAAAGCAAACAACATACTACAACAACAACATACCTTATGAAATCCCACAAGTGAGATCTGGGGAGAGTAGAATGTACGTTGATTACCTCATGAAAGTAGAGAGGTTATTTCTGAAAGACCATCAGCTCAAGTGCAACAAATCCAGGTACAAAGAAGGAGACAATGAAGAGAATATAGCAAGTAACAAGTAGCAATTGCAAAGTCTACCGAAAAGGATTCGGAAAAAAAATAAAAGAATGAGATAATCGAAACACAGTAAACAACATATTAGGATAGATTATTGAAAGAAAAAATAAACAATGATAAAATCAAAAACAAGAACTACAATAATACAACTAGTACCATGACAAACACCAGCCACCCCAAGCAAGACACTACTACCCTACTTACTAACCTTCTACCCTAATACGCGTCCTTCACACCCTACTATGTAAGGTCATGTCGTCAATAACCTAAAGTTGTGTCGTATCCTATCTTATCACTTCTCCCCAATACTTCTTTGACCTACCTCTATCTCTCCCTATACCCTCTATAACCAACCTCTCGCACATCCTTACTGGTGTGTCTACACATCTACTCTTCACATATCCAAACCATCGCAGTCTCGCTTTCTTCATTTTGTCCACCACAGAGGTCACTCCCTCCTTATCTTGGAAATCCTCATTTTTAATCTTATTGTTCCTAATATGACCACATCCATATAAGTATCCTCATCTCCGCAACATGCATCTTCTGACTATGGAAAGCACTCTACCCCATACAACAATGTCGTTCTAACCACTGCTCTATAGAACTTATCTTTGAGCTTCAGCAGTACCTTTTTATCATACAAGACTTCAGAGGCAAACTTTCATTTCATCCACGCCGCACCAGTACGATGTGTAATATCATCGTTGATGTCCCCACTCCCCTAGATTATAAACCCAAGATACTTGAAATTGTCTCTCTTGATGATATTTTGTGTGTCAATCCTTACTTCCACGCCCACCTCATGCATTGCATCGTTGAATTTGCACTCCGCATACTCTGTCTTGGTCCTGCTCAACCTAAACTCTTTAGTCTCCAAAGTTTGTCTCCACATCTCTACCTTAGCATTAACTCTATTGAGTGTCTCATCAATAAGTACTATATCATCCCCAAATAACATACACCACGGCACCTCATCTTGGATATCTCATGTCAATTCATCCATCACCAAGGAAAATAAAAATGGACTAAGAGTTGATCCTTAGTGTAACCCCATCTCCATGGGAAAGTGCTTTGAGTTTCCTCCCACCGTTCTTACTTGCGCTTTAGCTCCTTCGTACATGTCTTTTATCTCCCTAATGTAGGCCACTAATACACCTCTTGCCTTTAGTCATCGCCACAAGACTTCGCTTGGGACTTCGTCATAGGCTTTCTCCAGGTCAATGAACTCCATATGTAAGTCCCTCTTTCTTTCCCGATATTTCTCCATCAATCTCCTCACATGATGGGTGACTTCTATGGTCGATCGCCCTAGCATGAAACCAAACTGATTTTCGAAAATAGACACACCCCTCCTCACCCTCATCTCTACCACTCTCTCCCAAACTTTCATAGTGCGGCTTAACAACTTAATACCTTTGTAGTTTTTGCAATTTTGAACATCGCCCATGTTCTTATACAACAAGACCATTGTACTCCACCTCCATTCTTTGGGCATCTTATACATCTTAAAAATGACTTCTAGATCTCCATCCACAGTACCATCAGTCTTACCCATACTGACTTTAGAGGAATCTATTGTTACTTCTATATCTCCCTCCACAGTGCCACCACTTCTGACTTTTCATCATCATCCACATCAACTATTAGGCCAAGATGATTCACGTCTAACACTGTACATTTGCACCCACTGTCTGCCTAATGAACCAATTGCACTTTGGAAAGGAATATGGTCCACTCATAATACTAAACCTCATTATACCCTTTTTTAAGTTATCATCTCCATTATGCCTTTGTATCATCTTTGTCCTCTGTCTCCACCCCTAAGTCTACAGGTGAAGCACATTCTCATCCAGGATGGAGACAGGCTATGATTAACGAGATGTCTATTTTACATGCAAGTGGTACTTGAGAGCCTGTTCTTCTTCCTTCGAGTAAATCTATTGTTTGTTGTCATTGGGTTTATACTGTCAAAGTTAGTCTGAACGGACAAGCTAATTGGCTCAAGACTAGCCTTGTTACCAAGGGATATACTCAGATATTTGGACTTGATTATAGTGATACTTTCTCTCCTATGGCTAAAGTAGCACATGTCCTTTATTTCTATCCATGTTGTTGTCCGACATTGGCGTCTTTATCAACTGGACATTAAGAATGCTTTTCCCTATGGTAACCTCGAGGAGGAGGTTTATATAGAGCAATCATTCTAGTTTTGTTGCTTGAGGGCAGTGTTCATGAAAGCGAGCGCTTCATCGCTTAAAGCGATAAAGCGAAGCGATGTGAGCCAGTCATGCTTCACAGACTAGAAGCGATGGAGGTGAAGAGAAGCGATTGCTTTGAAGGCTAAAGCGCTGAAGCGCGACGATGCGCGAAGCAAAGGAAGCGACACTTAATTTTTTTAAGTCTTAAAAGGTCGATTAAAGGGGAAAAAAAGAGTCGCAACCTTTTTATTTCAAGAGTCCAAGTTTAGTTTGACTAGTGGTCTGCTTCTCCTCTAGGATTTTCACGCATCTAGAGTTTTTAATTTGAAATTTTGCTTATATATATTGTCTTTATTTATTTTGGTCTTTTTTCTTTTAACTTACGCTTCACTTCAATGAAGCGAGCGCTTCGCTTAAAGCGTGAAGCGAGGGATTGTCGCTTTTTTTCCCTTCACGCTTCCCTGAACACTGCTCAATGGGGAGTCTAGCCTGATGTATCGATTATGTCGGCCACTTTATGGTATGAAACAGTCTCCTCAAGCCTGGTTTGGAAAGTTCAGTACAACAATTTAGGAGTTTAGCATGACTCGTAGTGAAGTTGATTACTCGGTGTTTTATCGGCATTCTACTTCAAATCTATGTTTTAATTTAGTGGTTTATGTTGACGATATCGTTATCAACGACAATGATCAAGATGGTATCACTAATTTAAAGAAACATCTCTTTTAGTATTTCCAGACTAAAGACCTCGGCGGACCGAAGTATTTTCTAGGTTTTGAGGTTGCTTAGTCCAGATCAAGTATTGCTATTTCACAAAGCAAGTATGTTTTCTTGTGAGTGTTGTAAGTCAACTTATGGATTCTAGTCATTAGGATGCAGTTGTTCACATTCTGCGATAATCTAAAGTTAGCTCCAAGTAAAGGACTCCTCTTCTAGAATCAAGGTCATGAGCAAATTGATGGATAAATAGACGTTGATTGAACTGGATCACTTTCTAAAAGAAGTTCTACATCCAGATATTGTGTTTGAGTAGGAGGTAATTTGATATCCTGAAAGAGTAAGAAAAAGAGTGTGGTTGCTCGATCTAGTGCACAAATAGAATATCGAGCAATGGTTGTAGCAACTTGTGAGCTGGTTTGGATTAAACAGTTGCTTAGAGAACTAAAATTTGGAGAAATTAGTCAATTGGAACTTGTGATTGATAACCAAGCAACCTTTCGTATAGCATCAATTTCGGTATTTCATGAGAGGACTAACACATTGAGATTGGTAGTCACTTAGTTAGAGAAAAGATACTCTCCGATGATATTGTTACATTGTGAAATCGAGTGATCAACATGTAGATATTTTCACCAATTCTCTCACTAGTCCTCGTATTAATTACATCTATAACAAGCTCAGTACATATGACTTGTATGCACTAGCTTGAGGGGGAGTGTTCGAACAAGAATCAGAATAAATTTATATATAGTATCCTAAGTGGAAAAGGATACACATAGTATCTATAAATAAGGCTTAGTGTAATAATATAGATACACATTTCAATAATACTTTTCTCTTTTAATTTTAACACCAACAGTCAGCTATACTACACTTTTTTATTAATCACCATGTTAAACAAATCAGGGAAGGTTTCTACCATAGAATTTTTCCCATACCTTTTGTCCTCTGAACTTTAATTTTCTTCCATCACCAACTTTTAACCTTATTTTCTTTAGAAACTCATTTAACAGACCGTTGATGTGCACCATGGAATATGTATGCCATATTGGAATTTAATGACAACTATATCATAATCTTTTTGTGTTTACACCAATAACCAAGAATCTGTGTAACATAGAACCCCAAAGTGTATATTTCTTCCATACGAATTTGTCACTATATGTCAATAAGCTTATCAAAAAGCATACTATAAATTAGAATGCACAATGATATGTTTGGGAAGTTTTTTGAACTAATGAAATCCGAAAGAAAGAAGTGTAGTTCATCCTTAGCATAGCGAAGAGTTTCTAACTCCTTTAGAAGTTCCTTTGACTTCTCAAACAAACTTCCTTTCACATATACCTTCAACAAAGTTGTATAGATTTTGGGTGGCGCATGGGACATCGGATTGCAGCAGTGTTGGTTAGGGTTTGGTCGCGGGGAGATTCTGGACCTCTTGGTGGTGTTAGTTTATGCACAACACTGACATAAGTGGAACTACGCAAATCAAATATAAGGAATAACCAGAAACACGCACGGTGACTACTTTCTCTGTCCCCAATGTTTCTCACTATGGCTTTGATACCATGTGAGAAATAATGGAGAAAAATATTGTTGAATTGTGTATCTACATTGTTATGATAAGCCTTTTCCACGTAGGACACTATATAGAAATCCTATTCATATTCCCCTAATTCTAACAGTGGGAACACATTGTCAAGAACTACTATTGATAATTATGAAGTAATTTTATTAATAAAACTTGGTACCATGATGGTCGTAAGGTTGTACAGAAGTTTGTTGGATTTGTGTTCTTTATAACTACAAGGATCTGAAGAAATTGAGTATTACATCAACTTCATTAACAAAAGAAGCCTTAAACCATAGTTTCAGATATTGGAAATATCTATATTTCACAAAAGCAACAATTTCCTCTTTCCTCTAGAAACATCTACAGTTCTCTCTAGCCAAACAGTCCACAACATGCATAAAGGAATGGTTTCTATATCAACAGCTATTTCTTTCTTATCTTCTGTCCCTGCCAGCTGCAATGCTTGATTTAAGTTGCCTGGCACTACCCACTGAATACCACATACGTTCAGGAACATGCATCAAACCTGCCAAGCATAGTAGCAGTGTAATAGTAAATGATTCACAGTTTCAAAACATTCTTTGCATAGATAGCACCAATTGCATGATTTGAAGCTCCTCCTTTGTAAGCTTGCCGGTGGAAAACAGACTTTATGTGTATATCCAGCCAAAGTATGCTACCTTGCTAGGAGCTTTTTGATTTCCTAATTTCAAATCATCTTCCATGATCATTCAAAACCATTTGTAGGTGCATTCCTCACGACTACTGATAGGATTTTGCCAAGAATGCACCATCCTTGCTGCCTATCCAGTACAGAGAATCTTCCTGTGTGGCTTCCGAAGTGAAAACCTCAATAGTCTCTAGTAACTCACTTATTCTTTTGATTTCCCATCACTAATGTTCCTTCTAAACTGAAAATGTCAGTTTCTTCTATCCCAACAGTAAGCTATACTGCACTTTTATTAATCACCATGTTAAACAAATCAGGGAATGTTTCTGCCATAGAATTTCGCCCATACCTTTTGTCCTCCAAAATTTAATTTTCTGCCATCACCTACTTTTAACCTTATTTTCTCTTGAAACTCATTTCATAGACTGTTGATATGTTTCCACAAAGCAACTCCATGTGGAGAATATTCTGAAGATATGCACCATGGAATTTAATGACACGCAGCTATATGATACTCTTTTTGTGTTCACACAAATCACTGACAACAACCAAGAATCCGTGTGATATAGAGCCTCAAAGTGTATATTTCTTCCATACGAGTTCATCACTTTATGTCAATAAACTTATCAAAAAATATACTATGAATTAGAATGCAAAATGAAATGTTTGGGAAGATTTTGAACACATAAAATCCTAAAAGAAGAAGTGTACCTCATCATTAGCATAGCCAAGAGCTTCTAACTCCTTTAGTAGTTCCTTTGACTTCTCAAACAAACCTCCTTTCACGTATACCTTCAACAAAGTTGTATAGATTACCTGCAACACACCATGAGCAGCAATAAGTTTTTAACGAAAATTTCTAAAGCTAGTAGCAACAATTGGGAATCTAAAACGGAAAGATCATCTAAGTTCCCATAAACAGTTCTACTCCAGGCATACTTCAAATTGCAGTGTTCCAACCATATAGAAATAGTCAATATCAGCAAGTGTCTTTCGCAAAGCATTTTCAAGTAGCAAGACACAACATTTGAATATTAGAGTAATGAAATAGAGTATCATTCCCAGGTATGACTATTAATTTGATAATAGAGGATCTTAATGTATTTTAACAAATCAAAAAAGTTCTAAACAATATTAGTTAATTATGCTGCTCCTTTTTATAAGGTAACAAATTTAATTGAGGATTGGGCATAAAACACCCCTACACAAGAAGTATACCGAAAAAATAAACCTACAAAATAAATGGTCTTCTACGAACATCACCCAATCATCCATGCTAAGAGGGACTGCATGGGTGCACCAAAAGAAAATAAGGGACAACGGGCTACTCCTAAATTGGGAGAAATATGCTCCTCGTGAACAAAAGGTACTCCTTTTGTAGCACATTATATAATAGGTTTTGCTTGGACTAAGATTTTAAGATGTTAATTTGACCTCTAAATTATATTAGTGATAGTGGAAGAAAATATGAAGTTATAGTTTAGAAGTTACTTTTGAAAAGAAACATCATACCAAAGTCTAAAAGTTGAATAGTTATATGAATTTGAAATATTAGAGGCTGTAAATTGTGTAAAGTAACATTATCAATATAATAGTGTCAACTTTTTGAAACGTTCAAAATGGAATGAGTGCATATATATTGTAAGGAAGGAATACGAAATTTTTGAGCATTTACTTGGTGCTATGTTAAATGAAATGTTAACTTATCATAGGAAAAATGGAATGAAAAGAATGTCACATTTTTAAAAGTAAATAGAGCATACATTGATATTTCTATTAATGTCACATTGCAACTTTAATGTCATAGAAATAATTGGCTTAATATATACGAAGACACCTAAAGTTGCCACGATTTTCTTTTTAGACACCTCAAGTAGGCCTTGTTCCGATTGAACACCTTTAGTAGGCCCAAAGTGTAGCAATAGGACAGATTTTGCTGACATGGGACATCGTGAGCTGCACCGTATTTTTTGAAATTAAATTGATTTTTTACAAAAAATTGTGAGCTGCATTGAGGGCGTGAAAAGGGCAATTATAAGGCTAATGTGGCTTATAACGGAAACTTTTAGATAATTTAAAGTATCTACATATATATTTATATGTTCCTTACAATTTAAACCCTAATTTTTTCCCTTCTTTCAAAATCAGATTTTGCTTGATTCTTCTCTCCTTCCTCTTATTTCTCCTTTCTTTAAATTAGCTCACATCTCATTTCTATTCAATTTTAACCCTAATATAAGGTTGAAACTTAGTTCTCATTTCTCTCATTCACCTCATTTAATACACATTAGTGTCCAACTTGTCAGAATTCCTCACACTGTTCCATGGCACTTTGTGTCGTTGCTGGGTACTGTAAATGTGGTGAAAAAGTACCGAAAATCGCACAAATTTGAAAAAGTTTTTCCAGGGTTATTGGGTGTTGAAATTGCCACAAATAGGTGTGAAAAAAATTGGGAAAATGACTTTTCACTTGCCTTTTCTTTGTTTAACCAGATATTTTCTAAATATGGATAATTTTATGAGGTGGCATGATTTGATTGGTTACTTAACACATGCTTGAGGTATTTCCAAGCCAGTGAGAAATGAGCCTAATTTTTTGCTGAAATAAATGTTCCTGATTGGTGTACTTCGGGCCTACTACAACTGCTCAATCGGATTAAAACCTACTTGAGATGTCTAAACGAAAAGTTGTGGCAACTTTAGGTGTCTCCATATGTATTAAGCCTAAATAATTCTACCCTTATTCATGCATATTTGGATTAAAAATTAGTAAATATGATTTTAATTGGCACATAAATTTAAAATTTCTTACTTTCTGTACTTATCGATAGCAAGACTTGGTTAACAAATATTAGATTCATAGTCCCTCCGTCTCATTTTTGAGTTGATGTTTGAAAGAAAGACAGACTTTTGAAATTCGTGATCTAAAATGAAAAGCTTGAAGTAAAATTAATTCTTAATAGAAATGTAAATTTTTTTGGACAGACTAAAAAGGAAAGTGTATCACATAATAGCGGGAATATAACACTTGGACCAACTCATTATGAATATAACGTACAGGTAAGTTACTTCAACAATCAAACCATGGTTAAATAACAAAAAGATGGAGTTTCTTAAGATTCTGGGAAGTTGTGTGCTCAAGTTTGATATACTAATTTTTCACTTTTGCATTTAAAAAATACAAAAATATGAACCAAGTTGAATAGGTGTATCAAGGGACAAAAGGTTGTGGCAGGGGAAGAAGAAACTTTGAATTTATTGTACAGAACAAATTTAAGATAATGAATTACTCATCGAAATAAAAAGGGAAAACACATAAGTTATCCCTTAGGGGTCGTTTGATGTGAAGGATAACATACTAAATTATAATAGCACTTAATTTGTCGTTTGGTTGGCAAGTCCGGGATAACTTATCTCGGGATTAATAATTAGTACCGGCATAAGTTATCCCTGCTCTTGGGTGGTAAAGTAATTTCGAGATAACTTATCCGGGGATAAAATAGAGAAAATGACCAAAATATCCCTTTATACCCTTTTTATACATCACTTTTCACATTCATTTATATTCACATTATTTTTAATACCATGTATAATAACATTTACAATCTTCACTACTTATTTTTATAACAATTCTTTATATTTTTTAATTAAAAAATTAGACTATACAAATAAAAAATTTATTAATTAATTTATTTGACTAATTCTTATGTTTATTTATGTTTTGATTTCTCTATTACTAAATTATATATTTTTAATTATATATTTTTTTAGTCATTTGAAAGCTTGTATTTTATATGTCAACTAAAATGAAAACTTTAGTATTTTACAATTTAAGAGTGATATGTGCTTAAATGAAGTGATATAAATAATAAATCCGCTTTTACTTTAACAAATTTAAGATGAAAAATCTATTTTTAAGCTAAATAAGATGAATGTTTTATTTTAAATACATATGGTACCATCATGGGAATGCACACACAAAAATATTTAAGCTAAATAAGATGAAAATTTTATTTTTAAGAATGAATAACTAAATCTTGCAAAGAAAAAATAAAAAACTAAATACACTGAGGTTCTCAAAATTTATGCAATGCATACTATTTTGAATATAACAAACCAAATAATCAATAAAAAATAATCTCAACATAACTTATCCCATCATAACTAATGCCGGTATAACATATTCCATCATAACTAATGCCAGTATAACATATTCCATCATAACTAATTCCGTCATAACTTTATTCAAACCAAACGACCCCTTAATGTTGCCCAGAAAAGTCAGTTAACCCCCCATGCCCCCAACTTCACGTACGACCTACCCCCAATTCTTCAATTTTGTTGTCTCATTGACTTCGGTTATCATATTATTTGTTGTTGCTACTTTTCTCCTCTATTGTTTTCAATATGGCTTATTCACTAATGTATTTGCTTCACATACATGATTTTAAATATATTTTACTTGAGCCGAGGGTATTTCAAAAACAACCTCTCTATGTTCTCAAGGTAGGGGTAAGCGTATGCACCACCCTCCCCAGACACCACTTATGGAATTACACGTATGTTTTTGGTCATGTTCTTGTCTCACCAACCCACCCCACTAGGGGTTTGGTAAAAAAATCTTTTTATATCCTACTTCTAATGGGTTCTTAATAGGAAGGTTTATATACATCCCTAAAGGAACCAATCAAAGGTAGTAAATTTGAGCAGAAAAAGGCAAGAAAGAGTGAGATCAACAAAGGAAAAAAGCAAAATTGAGAGATGCGTGTTTCTATGATTGCTTTTTCTAAGATGTTTAACAGGTAAAGCACTCGAACAGAGACTCAGAAAAACAAAAACATAATCGAGGTGCTCCGAATGCTGAATGTTCAACTTGATGCAGTGGATGCCACCCTAACAAATATATATAGGGAGACCAAACCCGATGAGTATGGCCGATGTAAGGAGAATCCATCAAAACTTCAAGTTAGGAGACAAGTTGCTTGAGTTCCTCAAGTCCAACAAGGTGAGGAGCAGTCCAACGACGTTGAGGACGAATTGAAGCAGCTAACCAAAGGAGGTTCGACAGGACGAAACAACAAGATAGGGTAGAGGATGACAATCTTAGTAGCATTAAGATGAAGATTCCAACTTTCAAGGGGACAAGAGATCCAAACTCGTACCTTGATTGGAAGAGGAAGGTAAAAGTCATTTTTATACTCTAAAGTTAAAAAGGTTATACATATGGTTGTAATTTTCCAACTATGCTGCTAGTTGGTGGAAGAAATTTAGTAGATACAGACTAAACATGGGAGGGATCAAAAAATGAGACCAGGAAAACAAATAGGAAAAAAATCAAGTGAGATGCGAGGAGAGAGGGCAATAACAAGAGAAAAGAAGAGGTGGGGAACAGTGATAAAAAAGAAAGCATTAGTGAGAGGAAAGAAGCTAAGGGTGAAAAAGTAATGAACATTTAAAAGTCAAAGTGTTTAATTGCAAAAAATAAAGGGACCTACCGATATAAATATTTGACTCCTTTACGAGGGGTCCAATGTTATTGGCTATTTCTTAAAGAAGAAAGCAACACTGATTACATGATTCATTCTTTGAAACCTCCCATATATAAGATTTGATATGACGGTGTTTACTGAGTTTATTACTAAATTGTTAAATTGATTTTTGCTTACATGAAACAGACAAGACTGTTTATTGTTACCGTTTTTTGAAAGGGCATTTATTTCATGATTTTGATTATCATACTAGCAAGTTTTCGGACTTGTCCCTCATTAAAACGGTTGTGGTTAAGTGTTATTACTCACTAAGCTAGCATTTCACCCCTCACTAAAAAAAAATTATAGAGAACACGAGTGACATTGGCGAGGATTTCATTAATTAGAGCATTCGAATTGATAGTTTCTGGTGAGTCGCGCACTGTTTCGCGTGGCAAGAAGTTTATTGAATTGCTATTATTCCTTTTCTTTAAAACTCTTCGATCTATTAGTCAATTCCTTTATTAGAGTCATGAATATTCTTCCATTATTATTGTCGTCTGACTAGTGTTAGACTTCTTTCATATTTGAAGACGGATGAATATTATTACAGTGTGAATAGACTGTTGACGAATATTATGTATTGTTTTGGCATTGTTGGTTAGTCGTGTTGTTGATTTCTAAGACATGGAAAAATTGGATATGCCCAAAAATAGGGGAAACTATGCCTGATTTTCTGTAAGTTTCTGTTAAGGTTTGCCTTGAGACTCTACCCCTTGGCGCCATTCACAGTCCTAAATTGGGTCTTGACAATTTAATTGCAAAAATAAAAGGGCTATCTATCGTCTTATTTACTTATAGGGGAGTTATGATTAACACTAACGATTCAACTCTTTGCCTAGTGTTGCGTCAAAACTTTTGCAATATAAGAGGAATAGAACATCAAATTGACGTTATGCCTTGATCTCAACTTTGGATATAAAAGAAACCTAATGCAACAAAGGAACTACAAAGGCAAGTAGAGGATTTGCTTGAATAGGTGTTTGTCTGAGAAAGCATGAGTCCTTCCCCTATTATTGTGCTCATGGTACAGAAAAAGAATGGGACTTGGAGGATGTGTGTGCATTGTCGTGCAATCAACAAAATAATGGTAAAAAGTATTGTCATCCTATTTCACGTTTTGATGATATGCTTGCCCAACTTCATGGCTCTCAAATATTTTCCAAAATTAATTTAAAAAGTCAAATACCACAAAATTCGAATGTATCCTGGAGATGACCGGAAAACTGGAAAACTGCTTTCAAAAATAAGTATAGTTTGTCTGACTGATTAGTGATGTCATTTGGCTTAACTAATGCACCTAGTACTTTGGTGAGGCTAATGAACCATATCTTTAATGATTTTCATGGCAAATTTGTTGTGGTCTATTTCGATGTTATTCTGATTTTTTTTCTACCTTTCTAAAATAGCATGGGAAACACTTTAGGTTAGTACTTAGGGAGCAACAATTGTATACCGTACAAATCACTGGAATGAGATGTTTTTGGTTTTTAATTTAAATGGGAAGCGATACAAACTCCCGGGGATTCCACAAGAATCAGATGAAAAAGTTGCTTTCTAGTATTTCTCCAAGGAGGCTGATACTTCAAGAAATTGATATTCAAAGTTTGCTTCACGAGTTTGAATCAATTTTTGAAGAAACCAATGTCCTACCACCTTTTCGCCAACACACCCACTCTATCCCTTTGAATACTAAAACCACCCAACATCCGTCCCTACCACTATCCTCACAGTCAAAAATCAAAAATTTAAAAGCACGTGCTTGAATTACTACAAAAGGATCTTATAACGCCAAGTACCGGTCCGTTTGACCGTTTGCTAGCCCTATCCTTCTCGTCAAGAAAAAGGACAATACATGGCATATGTGCATTGATTACAAATATCTCAACCAAATCACCATCCCAAATAAGTACCCAATCCCTAATATTGATGAGCTTCTTGATGAATTGCATGGAGCATCTGTTTTTTTGAAGGTTGATTTGCGTAATGGTTATCACTAGATATGTGTCAATCCTGCAGACATTCATAAAACTATTTTTCATACGCACTCTGGCCATTATAAATTCACTGTTATTCCCTTTGGTTTTACTAATGCCCCTTCTACATTCCAATGTGCTATGCATGATTTGTTCAGACCACAGTAGTGCAAATGTATTCTTGTATTCTTTGACGACATCTTGATCTATAGTCAGACCTTTTGAGTAGCATATCAATCAGTAGCAACTTTCTCTCCAACTTCTCAAAGATGATCTTTTTTATGCTAAAATTTCTAAATGCTTTTTTGGGCAAATCCACATTTATTTTTAGGGTCATGTGATATCATAAAATGGGGCTGGTGTTGACCATGATAAAGTTCAAGCAGTCTTGGAGTGGCCAATACCAACTAATGTGAAGGAGTTACGAGTATTTCTTGGGTTCACAGTATTACCACAGATTTGTTAAAGGTTATGGAATGATGGCTCGACCACTCACTAAACTTACCAAGAAAAATGCTTTCCAATGGTTGACCTAAGTGGAAAATGCTTTCCAACTTCTCAAGCAAGCCGCAACAACTATTCCGATACTACAACTTCCTGATTTCACTCAACCATTTGTTGTGGAATGTGACGCGTCTTCAGAAGGGATAAGGGCTATTCTTCTTCAAGATAACCATCCTATTGCTATTTTAGTAAGGGGCTTCTTTTTTTTCTAGTCATGTGAACTCTATTTACGATAGGGAATAGCTTGCTCTTGCTTTAGCTTTGCAAAATTGGAGACATGACCTCTTGGGCCATCATTTTTATGTTCGGGCAGATCATTGCAGCCTCAAGTACACTCTCCATGCAGATACATATACTCCTGAGATTACTCAAGCCACCCGCCAAGGCCCTTCCTTACAACCAAACTTTCACCCAGTAGATCAGAAACTTTATTTCAAGGAAAGGTTGGTCGTTCCAAATCAATCTTCTCTATTGAAAAAGCTTCTCTCAAAATCTCACGACACACCTTCTATCGAACATAGAGGATATTTGAAAACCCTGAAGCACCTCTCCTCCAACTTGTTTGGTCCAAGGATGAAGCATGATGTTAAGCTCTTTGTTCAGAACTGCTTGGCTTGTCAATAGGCCAATTACCAAGCTTTAGCACCTGTTGAGACTTCTACAACCCTTGCCTATACCTGATAGAATATGAGAAGATATCTCACTTGACATCATTGTACGACTTTCTAAATCTGTGGTTATGACACAATTTTGGTTGTTGTAGATTGTCTCAGCAAGTATCCTCATTTCATCCCACTATCTCAATTATATACCGCCAACATTGTTGCTAATGGTTTTTGCAGAGAAGTTGTGCATCTCCATGGCATTCTACCATCAATCATATCTGATCAGGATGTTATCTTTCTCAGTGCTTTCTGGCAGGCGCTTAGCAAAACAAGGCAAAGAATGGGTACATCTTACCATCCACAATCTGATGGATATACTCAGGTGATTAATAGATGCTTGGAATCTTAGATACGATGCTTTTGCTATGGAGCAACCTCATACATGGAGTCAGAATTTAACACAGGGAGAATTTTCTTTTAACACGGGCTTCCACTCATACGTAGAGACTACCCCATTCAAGGTTGTTTATGGTAGAGACCCTCCATACTTTTCTCCTTTTAATCATGGCGAAAACGCATTGTTGAATTTGAAGAACTTTTGAATTGTTATGCCATGCTGAAAATTCTCAAGGATAACCTTTTAAAGTCTCAAACTCGAATGAAACAGCAAGTTAATTCTCATCATCGAGATGCTACCATTCAGGTTGGAAATTTTGTCTTTCTAAAGTGTTCAGCCTTACCGTCAATGTTCTTTGGCTTATCGCAAGTACGAAAAATTGTCACTTCAATTTTTAGGACCATATAAAATTGTACGATGTGTTGGACCTTTAGCATATGAACAGGAGCTACCTATTTCTACCAAAATCCATCCAATTTTCCATGTATCTTTACTCCAGTGTTTTGGACGGCGAAAGGCGACAAGGATCTGCCTCGCCACAAGGTGAGATGAGCAGCGAGGCGCTCGCCTTTTTGAAGTGCGGCACCAATTAATACTAAAAAATTTAAATATTTGATTGCATATATAAATAATCAAAATCTCAACATCAATAACATATTAGCAAATATTTAACTTCAAAAACTGAAAACAAATAGTAGACACTAAAAGTCTAGAACTTGAATGAGAAAAAACAGAACAAAAGTCAAAACAATGAGAAAAAAACAAACAGAGGTAGAAGTAACTCTGAAGTCTAAAGGAGGAGGAAAAAGAAATACAAGAAGAAGAAATCTGAAGAAGAAAAGAAGAAATACGTATTGGTTAGACTTTGGAGTCACCGGAAAAGTCTAGTTGGTTAACGGAGAAATCTAGTCGAATCTACTGGTTGGAGTCGTAGTCTAAGTCTAAGAGTGCAACTGTGCAAATTTGGAAGAAAACCTTAAAATTACCTTTTAACTTTTAAAACCTTAAATTGGTCACATTTTCTTAAGAAAATACAAAAGGCGATACCTTTCTCACCTCTCGCTTTTGTCGCCATAATGTCGCATTTTGAAGATCGCCTCGCCACAAAGCTAAAAGGCGACGAAGGTTCGCCTCGCCTCGCCTCTCGCCATTGGCGACAAGGCGATCGCTTTTCACAACACTGCTTTACTCCATCCAGCTCATGGTCTACAAGCTATTATACCACCATCCCTTCTTCCTCTTACTGAAGATTGGGAACTTGCCCTATCTCCTGCCAAGATTCTTGCGCATCCATGGGTCAAAGAAGCTGGTACTTCTTCGTGGAACTGCTAGTTCAACGGATTGACTGTCCCTTTGAAGAAACTAGTTGGGAGAACTGCAATCTCATTGCAAATTAATTTCCTTCTTTTTGACCAGAGGACAGTGCGACTTTTCAGGGGGTATGCACTGGTACAACTGCTCCTTTACAGACTTACTATACAAGAAAATCAAGAAACATGTGGAGACAATCTGTCAATTAAAGTATCAGCTGATCTGAGTTTCTTCGTTTCAAATAGAATAAAAATACATATGCAGCAGTTATCTACGGTAGTCACCAACAGTTATCAGCAGCGGTAACTCCTTATGTGTTAGGAGTTATCTTTATATTTTAGTTTAAATATATGTATTTAGAAGAATTCTGGGAAACAAAAAGAATTATCATTGTCTTTGTATCTAGAGATTTGTCCACTCTATACAGACATAGTTATTGGTTAATGTAGTGTTTAATATCCTTGCACTTTATTTAACCAGTAATATTTCATTCTTATCTCTTCTTCATCACAGATTCTATAGCATTATGTGGAAAACTTACAAGATATTTCCGAGGATAATCCCATAAGGAGATTGGAGAAGCACTGATATAGAAATTTCTACATATAAGTTATTCCATTTTCTTCAATTTCACCTTAGCTTTTGTTTTGATTGTGAAAATCATTGTATCTATCCTGAATTTCTCCACTGATTTTGGGAAGCACCCAAAATCGGTTAACCAAATTTGTTACGGATCCCAAACACATGACGTGTCAACACAAGTGTGGCACTGAAAGTGAAGAGTCTGATCAACTTAGATTGGACCTCCTTTTCTACTTGTAAATTTCCATGGTAAATTTCTAAAAGCCAAATCATCGATCCATCATTATCTATTTTGAGGAACAGTACTGCTGCTACATTTTGTACTTCATACACTTATTAACTGCTCAAGCAACTAAGAAACACCAAACTTGACTAGCTAGAATGCCTGAATCTGCTCACAGTATCAAACCATTCCCGCCGTACCAAACCTCTCCCGACCCACTAACTAATTAATTTTTCCACCTTTTGGATTGTTGAAGAATTTTCTGAATTTGTCCTCTGATATATAAGAAAGAAGTGTTGTGAGGTTCTTTCAGACAAAATGAGAAGTGTTATAAACACAATTAAATAAATGAAAGAGTATTCTATCTAATAGCTTAAACTTTTAAAGGAGGTCAAGAAGCCCTTTTGGGAGGATTTGAACGAGGTGGTGAGGGGTATACAGCTTTCTGAGAAGCTATTTATTGGCAGAGATTTGAATGGCACATCGGGTCAACCACGAGCGGTTTTGACAGAGTTTACGAAAGTTTTGGTTTTGGGGTGAGAAATGAAGGAGGAGTATCGCTTCTAGGTTTTGCTGGAGCTTTTGAGCTGGTGATAGATAATTCATGCTTTCCAAAAAAAGTGGACCACTTGGTTACCTTCCGTAGTGCGGTGGCCAACACTCAAATAGATTACTTACTTCCGGAAGGGTGATAGAGGCCTTTGTAAGGACTTCAAAGGTTATCCCGGGTGAGTCTAACTACCCAGCATAAACTCCTGACAACGGACTTGGGGATTAAGAGGGAGAGGAAGAAGACTTTTTATACCCGACCGAGGATCAAATGGGGTGTCTTAACACCCCCAGCCTAAGTGATGGGGAAGGAGTTAATGGCGATGAGGGCTTTGGGGAGTAGTGGAGATACAAACAACATGTGGGATAAGACAGTCAGTTGCATTAGGGAAGCAGTTAGAGAAGTGTTAGGGGCTTCGAGGGGCAACTTTGGTGGCTATCGAGGGATCGCTGGTGGAATGGAGAAGTACAAGGTAAAATGGAAGCAAAGAAGGTGGTCTATGCTACGTTGGTGGAGAGCAAAGACGAAGAGATGAGGAAGGAGAACACGGTAAGGTATAAGGCAATGAAAAAGATGTGAAGTTAACGATTATGACAGGAAAAACAACAGGTTTGGAATGTTTGTATATCGAGCTGGGGTCAAAGGCAGGGATAAGAAGTTGTATAAAGCTTGCCAAGGCAAGGGAGAGGAGGGCTCTTGACTTGGATCAAATGAACTGCATCAAAGATGAGGACGATAAAGTGCTAGTTGAAGAGGCACACATTAGACGAATATGGCAAACATACTTTCATAGACTCTTGAACGAAGAAGGGAGCTAGGTCAATATGTTAGGTGATTTAGATAACTCAAGAGAGTCAGCAAGATTTTGGATACTATAGGTGTTTTCAAGTTGACGAGGTTAAGGGTGCTATGCAAACGATGAGCCAGGGTGAAGCGATCAGATTTGATGAAATTTCGGTAGGGTTTTGAAAGAGCACAGACTGGGCAGGTTTGGAGTGGTTGACTGGGTGCTTAAGTCATTCTCCAGGCGGCTAAAATGCCCAAAAAATGGAGGTGGAGTACAATGATTTTGTTCTTCAAGAACAAGGGTGATATCATTAACTAAAACAGTTAAGGGGTATTAAGTTATTGAGTCACACCATGAAAGTTTGGGAGAAGGTGGTGGAGATGAAGGTTAGAAGGGATGTGTCCATTTTCAAGAACCGGCTTGGATTCATGTCAGGGCATTAACTAATGACGACATTCATCTTGTGAGGAGACTGACAAATAGATATAGGGAGAGGAAAAAGGATTTGCATATGATGTTCATTGACCTTGAAAAGGCCTACGACAAAGTCCCGAGAGAAGTTCTTTCGTATTGTTTGGAATCTAAAGGTATACCGGTGGCCTACATTACAGCGATAAAGGATATATATGATGAAGTGAAGACCTGACTAAGAAAGGTAGGAAGAGACTCGAAGCATTTCCTAGTCGAGATGGGTTGCACAGGGATTACCGTTTAGCCTGTTTCTATTTTCCTTGGTGATGGATGAATTGACATGACATATTCAAGGTGAGGTGTCGTGGTTATGTAATTTGCATATGATATTGTTTCGATCGAAGAGACTCACGTTGGAGTTAACGATAGGTTGGAGGTATGGAGACAAACTCTGGAGCCTAAAGGGTTTAGGTTGAGCAAGATCGAGTATTTAGAGTTTAAATTCAATGATGTGATGCATGAGGCAGGTGTGTAAGTGAGACTTGATACACAAGCTGTCTCCAAGAGAGAAATTTAAGCATTTGGGGTCCCTGATCCAAGGAAATGGGGAGATCGATTATAATGTCACGCATCATATTGGTGCGGCATGGATGAAGTGGAGACTTGTATCCGGCATCTTGTGCGACAAGAAAGTACCACCAAAACTTAAAGATAAGTTCTATAAAGTGGTGGTTAATCTTTGTTGCATTTGGTAGAATGTTGGCTCGTCAAGAACTCCGAGTTCAAAAGATGCAAGTGGCAGATATGAGGATGTTGAGATGGATGTGTGGGCCTACTAGGAGGGATAGGATTAGGAATGAGAATATCCGGAACAAAGTGGAGTGGCCTCCATGGTGGATAAGAAAAGAAAAGTAAGACTGAGATGGTTTGGGCATGCGATAAGAGATGTGCGGATGCCCCTAAGAGAAAGTGTGAGAGGTTGGGTATAGTGGGGTCGAAGAGAAGCATAGATAGGCCAAAGAAGTATTAGGGGAAGATGATTAGACACAATATGGTGCATCTTCATCTTATCGAGCACATGACCTTAGATAGGAGGATATGGAGGTCGCAGATAATAGTAGAAGGTTAGTAGGTAGTTAAGAGTTGTCCTATTACTAGCTTGTTCATGTATTTGGTTTAGTGATAGCATAGAGCACTATGTCGGTTGTAGTATTAGCATATTCACGTCGTCTTTGACTTTTGATATTTGATATCATCTGTGATTTATTGTGTTTAGGTGATCACACCTTGTTGTTATTAGATTCTTTGCATATATGCTCCGCGCTACTTTGCTATTAATTGTCATGTTTCTCCCCACTACCTTTTTTTGCTAAATTACTGCTTTGATTTGCTTGAGTTAGGGGTTTTTCGAAAATAATCTCTCTACCTCAGAGAGATAGTGGTAAGGACAGCGTACACTCTACCCTCCAAAGACCCCACTTTGTAGGATTTCACTGGTATGTTGTTGTTGTTGTTGTTGTTTTTAAATGAGATGGGCCACACTTCAATATTGTACTAGAGCAAACGGATTTCCAGAGTTCAAGTCTCGCTGTCAACCTTTGTCAAAAATAATTTTCACATGCTTGGCCATGAGAAAAAAAAATTGGTTCGCATGTGAGGAAGGAGTTATGCTCATGCCATATGCATTATGACCTCTCTTTGGTTCCTAACGTGCAGTTCTTTCCTCTCTTATTTTCACTGTGACCTGGAAAATGGAAATGAACGTAACCCTGTCACAAAGGTACTGACAATAACAACAACCAGATGCTCTTGGAAGGTCTTCTGGAAACAGTTACTCCAATGTTGCTCCCAAATCTGCTATCTTAAAACGAGTAAACATACATAAAAGCAAAGATGTGTATATTGATATGTTATTTACTTTACAGGTAAGAACGTTGAATGACAAACCTTATTTAATACTAAACCTGCAGATCTCATCTCTTCAATCAGTGCCTCCGCCATCTCGTAATTTCTGTCAGCAGAGTAAGCATTAAGCAAAGAGCTATAGTGGTAGACATTAGGAGAATGACCTTCATCTTTCATCTTCTGAAAGTACTTTGCAGCTTCTTTGCACTCCTTATGTGAAGCACAGACAGAAAGGAGTGACCCATAAGTCACACTATCCATTTGCAGTCCATTATACATCAGCTCCTGAACCAGCTCTACTGCCTTATAGTATCCACCATTTACTTTGGCACAGCCTGAAAGAAGCTAAACATGGTAGATGAAAGTTAAAAAGGGGCTGAACACTAAATTATACTAGAGTTTCTGTAATCAACAAGTTTACTTTTGGGAATACGCAACATATTAAGCAGTTCTATGTTTTCTATTGCCAATTCTATGATTCAACAACCCAATTTAACACAACTAGTTGACTGCAACTGCTAGGAGTAGGAATGATTTCTATTTGGAAGCAGCGTACCGTGCTATATGTGACGACATCTGGTACTAAACCATCTCGCTTCATTTGAGTAAACAGTTTGAGACTGCTCTCAGATTTTCCATTTTTTATCAGAGAACTAAGAAATGCATTACAGACTGAGACATTAAACTTTATCGACCTGTCGTTGATGCTTCTGTACATTTCTACAGCATCAACACAACTGAGGCTCTTCCCCATGAACTTTACATAACTGCTGTACGATGCAACATTGATCTTCTGATTCTGCTGCATCCATTTAAACAGCTGGGAAATAACACAAATACGAAATAGAACAATAAATTGAAATAAGTTTCATGTAGGCAAATAACATATGCCAAATCTGAACGATTTCATGTCTATTTAAACTTGAAAGGATACATAATACTAGGACAATCAAATAATAAAAATAATATAAGTGTTAAAAGTTGCATGGTATTAAGAATATTGTGTATTTTGAATCAATTGGGGAGATATTGTGTATAGTTTTGAGTAGGTGTATGTACTATTTAAACACCCTATTGGGAGAATACATTCTTCATTTTTTTGTGATAAATCTTCCACATGTTATCATAGCAGTATTAAGAAACTAGTTATTGTGTCAACCTGGAAACTGCCCATCCAAAGGTCTTGCCTTTCATAGGTGTTGTGCACAAACCAACACCATCAGAAGGACCGGATTTGTAACGACCCAACCGGTCGTTCTGAGTTTTAAAAGCCTTTTTCCCTATTTGAGACTTTTTGCGGGTTCTTGTGGTGATTTATGACTTGTAGGTTTTGGTGGCACAGGTCCCAAGGGACTCGGGAGATTTTGGAGCACTTGGATCTAAACTAGAGGCTTAAAGTTCATAGAGTTGACCAAAGCAAAAATTTGGATTAACCAGACTTAGATTTGTGGTTTAAAGGTTTCTATAGACATATGATGATTTTGAACTTGTACCTATATTCGGACTGGAACCTGAGGGAGTTCGAATGAGTTCCAGATGCCAAATGCAATTTCATCTTCACCAAATTTTATTTTCTTTTTTTTCCAACAGCATTTTTTCTTCGCTTTCGCGAGGCAAGGTGTCGCATTCACAGAGACTTGGGCCACAACTATTATCAAACTGATAATTTCATTACTTATGTTTCTCATTCAGTCATCTGGACCTTGAGTCATTGGATCAAGAGCCTCCAATTATATTTCATAAAAAAATCTCTTTATTCTTTCATTTCTAATTATCAATCTCTGCCTATTGTCATATCGGCCAATGGTTCACAAAACCATGGCACTTGCAGTAGGCCATGTTATCCTATTTCCCTCTATGACTTTAAACTCAATTCTTTATGTTCCTATTTATCCTTTCAATCATATATTCATAGGGCAAGGCAATATGAATGTTCTATCATGTTCCATCAGTACTCTACAAGGGTTTATAGGATATATCGGGTGTGGAAGTAGGCCAGCGTTTCTATTGGCACATACGGGGTTTCTAAGTACATGGCCAAGTACTTATTACTTCTTGGGTTGTAATTGCTATTTTACTAGGTTCAACTACTATAGCTGTTCGGGACCCACAAACCATTCCGACTGTGGGTCAGAATTTCTTCGAAATATGTTCTTGAATTGATTCGAGATATGAGTAAACCTCAAATTGGAGAAGAATATGGGCCATGGGTTCCTTTTATTAGCACTATGTTTTTATTTATTGTTGTTTCTAATTGGTCAAGACCACACCTGTAACCCAACTCAATTTGCAAGGTTTATCCATCGATGAGATAGACACGAAATACATGCAGGATCATCATTAGGACCATCATACTTGCCAACCATCGATGAACTGACATACTTTGATTGAAATCATGAAGGATTCTCTTCAAATATTGGTGATCAAGTTTCTACAAGGTAGATATAAGTTTCTCAAACTTTTCTCTAGTGTCCCAACAATTCCACATACCAGTTGTACTTTAATGCTGAAATGTATGGAGAGTCCTATCAGACAGAAACGTTGCAAGATGCGCAAACAGAAAAGCTTATAGCTGATATTACTGATTAGATAACCTAACCATGAGACAGGTTGTAAAATGGAACATCATCTTTTTTATAACCGTGATGTTCAGATCATCTTGTGCCCACCTCGATTTCAATGTAATACAAAGACATCACCTAGTGTTTTTGTCTCTATTGGGATATGAACCTAAAACCTCATGGTTCTCCTGGTACTTCATTGACCATTAGGCCACACCCTTGGGTGTTTGTACATTGGGACATCATTATTAGCCCCCCCCCCCCCCCAAAAAAAAAAAAGATAGGTTTGCTGAAAGAACCTGATAAAGCTCCCATCGTCTACTTAGCTTCCCAAAATAGCGCAAAATCACATTCATATCTTGTACTTTAAGCGTGTCACCATGCCTGAAAAGCAGCTAATACAATTGAACCATGGGTCGTTCTAAAGGTTCCACAAAAAGTTGTAAATACCAAGAAATATGGGGTATCCACGCGCATAAAAGAACCAACACCACTTAGATAGTAAACGCAATAAGCAAAAGAACAATGTATACAGAAATTTTTTTCCTGTTTTAACATTTGGATGATCATTATTTAGGTATTACAGGGTGACAAAAATGTTTATTGGAGAACAAGTGGCCCAAACGGTTATCAAAACAACATGACTACAGGAGAATTGAAACAAGTAATACTAAATATTTATTTAGTAGAAAATGACAAGTAATGGGGTTAATTTGGAAAATATATATTTTATCATCCAATTTCAAGTTATCTAATAATTCAGGATTACACTTTGAGAGAGAGTCGAAACCTTGCAAGAGCAGAAGCCAAGTCAGATGAGTCCTGAATTTGAAGAATTGCGGACTGTCTATCAGTACGGGAAAGAGGAAAGTGATTTGAAGAGACATAATCCGTGAGCACATTCTGAAATTCGCCTAGCTTAGAACAATTTACAGAGGTCGAAGACCGGAACTTGTGAATGCGTCTGTTTCTATTGGAAGCTGCTTGGGGAGTTGGCAAAGAAGAAAAGAATGAAGGAGATGAAAGAGCCATTATCGATTGAAACACACAGCAAACCCCCATATTTTGCTCCACCAATTTCAAAATCCACTTGATAAACCTTTTTCCTTTTTTCCACTTCTTTCTCATCTTACTAGATTTATGACCCAATATATATTATTTTTTTCGTTTCAATTTATAATACGGATGGAATTTGAAGTTTTAGACATTTTATTATATGTTTTTCAAATATTATTAGTTTTTTTATTATTGTGATGTCGCGATCCAATTTTTTGAATCATGATGGCATGTACTATAATCCACCAGTAGGTAAGCAAACTCGTGTCCCTGAATTGCAAGTAATGGATTAAGGGTAGAAACTAAACCAGAATAATCAATTTTAAGAAATTACAGGGGAATAAGCGGAAACAAGCCAAAATATATATACAAATAAAAGATTTCTTCCAGAACCTGAAATTCACATGTATAGAATTACTACAAAATGAATACAAGTTCTAAAAGTGGACCACAAAAACAAAGACTTGTCTCAAAAAGCAAAAGATCAGTCACTATATATAGAAGGAAATAGGTAAAGTCCAGAACGCCGTGTGCTCACCCTCGTCTCTGAATCAGACTGTTGAAGGCTCGATCTCAACGCTGATAGTTGGTGCTCAGACCCACATCATGAAAATAGATGCAGAGTGTAGTATGAGTACCAAAATTATAGGTACTCAGTAAGCATCATAGGCCGATTAAGCAGGAAAAATAAAAGTAATATGAAATGCTAGAATTTAAACACAATAGAAATCAAGAGCGAGAAACTAACAGAATTGCACACGAGTGTAATAAAAGCAGGAAGAAAGAAGGTACAGCTAACTAAACCCAACTGAGCCCCCCAAAGCCTAGAGGGTACAACCATGCGTAAGTTTAAGTAAAACCCGAATGGACCCCATAAGCCCAACAGGTGCACAGAAGAGTTAGGAACCACAAAGAGAATGTGATGGTACTTCCAATATTAACACGATCTTCCATGAACTTGAACTAAGTCAATTGAGTATCAGGGCTTCAACCATAGCAGAATAGGTGTCACGATCCAAGCTAGACCCTAGACGTGACACGACAAATAGGATCTTGAAAGATCCTAAACAAGCCTCTTAGAATAAGCTTGACTTAACATGAAATTCAATGTAAGAATGAAATGTGGAAAATAAGTCTTAAAACAATCTATTCATAGCAAACTTAATTAAAGAAAAATCCAAGAATGACACTAATAATGCAGAAAACATACTAAGTCTCACATAGCCTATTCTCGAGGTGTCACAATATACATCATAACCCTCGGTGCCATCTAGAAGAGTCAAAATAGGTGCTGTTGTATGCCTTTTCTTTAGCTCCTAAAAACTCTGTTCTCATGCCTTAGTCCATTGAAATTTAGCTCCTTTGTGTTTCAGTTTCATTAGTGGTGTAGAGATAGAGGAAAATCCCTCCACAAAGTTTTGGTAATACCTTGCCAAGCCTAAAAAGCTACAAACCTCTGTCGGATTCAAGGGCCTCAGCCAAGTCATCACAACTTCAATAATTTGGCTATCAACCTTGATACCATCGCCGGTAATAACATGACCAAGAAAAGCTACAGAAGTTAGAAAAAATCCACATTTAGAGAATTCAACATATAACTTATAGTCTTGGAGAGTCTGCAATACAGTTCACAAGTGGTCCGCATGCTCGGCTTCTGACCATGAATATATAAGGATGTCGTTAATTAACACAATCAGAATTTCATCCAAGAATTATTTGAATACTCGGTTCATAAGATCCATAAAGGATTCTGGGGCATTTGTAAGCCCAAAAGACATAAAAAGGAATTCAAAATGGCCATACCTCGTCCTAAATGCTGTTTTTAGGATATCAATATCCCTGACTCGTAGTTGATGTTAACCGATCGCAAGTCGATTTTTGAAAAGCATTTGGCACCTTGTAACTGGTCGAACAAGTCATTACTCCATGGAAGAGGATACTTATTCTTGATAGTGACTTTATTTAGTTATCTGTAGTCAATACACATCTGCAAGGATCCATCTTTATTTCGAACAAAGAGCACCAAAGCACCGCCTGGGAATGTACTTGGCCTAATATAGCCTTTATCGAGTAAGTCCTTTAGTTGTTTCTTTAATTCCATTTGCTCCATAAGAGCCATTCAGTAAGGAGGAATGGATATAAGCTATGTATCAGGATGCAAATCTATAGAAAAATTAATTTCCCTTTCAGGGGGGATTCTTGGAAGCTCGTCAGGGAATACCACCGAGAATTCCTTCACAATAGGAATCGACCAAAGAGTTGTTGGCTTCTTATCTGTATCTATGACATGAATCAGATGGTATATACAACCTTTAGCTATAAATTTCTGAGCCCTAAGGTATGAAATAAACTTACTCTTGGGCGTGGCTACATTACCCTTCCATTCAAGGACAGACTCGTTTGGAAAATGAAATCGGACCAGCTTTGCACAATAATCAATATTAGCATAACAAGCTTCCAACTAATGCATATACATAATGACACCAAAGTGTAGAATAATCAATTTTAAAAAATCAACGGAGGTTCGACGGTCATTAATTAATACCATACAACCTCGATAGACATGACTAGCTATGATAGAGTCACTAACGGCGTAGACACCTCTACTAACTGCGACAACAACTCAGATCTCATGTCAATCCTACTAGTAATAAATGGAGTAATATATGAAAATATATAGTCGAGATCTATCAATGTATAAAGAATACAAGAATGTATCGTCAATGTACCTGTTACAACATCTGGGGATGCCTCTGAATGCTATCGGCTTGTGAGTACATAAAAATGGTTCTGGCCACCACTATATCCTGAGGTGTCTCCTCTACCTCTCCCCCTACCACGGACTTGATAGACTGTGGACTTGGTCGGGGAGCACAAACTGAGGGTGAAAAGGGTATTGTGGATCCTAAAAGCTAAGCTGGTGCACCTCTACCTAACCTCGGGAACTAGCTAATAAAATATCTTATCTTCCCACAATAATAACATGCACTTAAAACCTTTTTACACGGCCCGGTGGGTGGCTTACCACATTGTGTGCATGGAGGAGTAAGCTTAGGAAAAGCTCCTAGCTCACCCTAAGATAAAAGATTCAAAAGTAACAATGGGAAAGAAAGTCTTATCTTCGATGAATGAGGACTCACCCAAACACTTTAGAAGTAGTAAAATCTCTAGCCACAAATAGGATACATAGCGTGATCGTTCGTCCCTACATTATGAGACAATAAAGGCAAAATATGCGTTAGTACATAAGAAGTACTAAGTATGTGAGATATGCATGAATAATGAAATAACGCATAAGTATTATGGGCCGAGGATGCATGACCAATGTAATGAAAGCATGGATAAGACTTAAAGCATTCGAAATCATATTAAAACTTGTGGTCAATGCATCATAAAAGTCATAGTCAAACTTACATCATATCATAAAACTTGAGTGGGATAAGACCTTTAACCGACATCTAAGACCATGCGAGCTATGACAATGAATCCGATGTAACTACCACATCAAGAAGAGAGAGGCTACTTTCCAAGGTAGACTCTATGAGAACCTCTTTAACATCATGAGCTATATGTGGATCCACTAGTTAGGCCATAAAGGCAACCTACGGAGGAAACATAGTTTGGGACTTTAGGTTGCTAATAGGATTCCCTTAGGTAACAAACCTTTGGTTACCATACCGAACCCCACCTAAAAGTCCACTCGGTGCTTAGTCAATATCCCAACGGAATTTATTAAAACATCATCAATAGCATTATTATGAAAATAATTATAAGAGTAGCTCATTAATTTAGTTGATTCATAAGAATCCATAAACTTGGTGAGAATTGTCCTCATCACCCTTTAATCATGATTGTTTGAGAATTGTCCTTATCACAGCATAAGAATCTCTTGAACATCATTAATATATCATTTATAATCTTCAACATTCGTTAATAGTCTCAAACATCTTTAATAAAAGCCTTCTTTGAAAACCATTGAAAATTATGATCATAATCCTTGGAAATCATTATAGAAAATACGTTTATGCATGGGCACTTGCAAAACCAATTGAAATCACGCAACTAAGATAGAATCGTGCTTATAATAATCATTGAAGCCAAGAAAAACATAATTGAAATAGCCAATGCAATATCATCAATCTAGGGTTAAAGAGCAATTGAAAGTGAGGAAAATTTGAGGAAAATTTTGGGACTCAATGGGTGAAAGCAACCCATGGATGAGATACCACATAACTTGATGAATTCTAGCCTTGAAATTGAAAAGGAGACTTGTGTTTTTGAAACCCTAGCTTGACTTGTAGAAGAATACTTTGAGAGAAAGTCCTTGAGTGCCTTAGAGAAATTTAGAGGATGAATAGGAATAGGAGGAAATTTGGAGGGTTGGGGAATTTATAGGTTCTGAACTTTCCCCCAAAAGTGTCTAGATTCATTGTACACAAAATGGAAAAAGCCAGAATTACTCCTCATTAATTATACTTGGAAGATCCTATGATTGGGCTTCTACGACTCGTCATCTTGTCTACGAGTCATAAGGCCTATTTGTCCTGTTAACCCTGAAAACCTGCAAAAACCTAAGCCTCTGATCTTTTATTCTACGTGTTCGTCTACGACTCGTCAATGCTTTTACAAGTCATACAAATGACTCGTCAACCTTCAGTGGAACTTGGCCTAAAAATTAGGACTCAGGACTTTTCTTACGAGTCCACTTTATGATTCGTTATTTATTCTACGACTCGTCTTATTAAGTCATCTAAAAAGTTCTAAGACTTGTAAATTTTACAGGATCAGTAGTCGATCCTATGACTCAAGTCAAAGAGTTGTCAAAATATCTACGGGTCATCAAAATATCTATGGTTTTCAACTTGAATTGTAGACTCAACCCAGAATTAGTCCAATTTTCCTTCTTCAGCATCAATCCTACGAGTCTCTCCTACAACTCGTATAAGTACCTATGGCTCATTGGTCAACTCATAGACTTTGAGTCAGTCCATTTCCTTGAGATCATCTTTCATTTAGACCTTTCAACTACTGGGGTCTTACAATATCTTTCCCTTGGAAACATTCTTCCTCGAAAGAGATTCAACTAGTATAGTAAGGACACGGAAAAAGGACTAGCAACCCAACATGAATGCAATGACATCTCAAAAAATATATAAACTATGAGATTTCAACTTAGCATAATGCATGACTTTAAAGTCAAGTTCATGAACATTCATGCATCTTAAAGACATAGGAAAATCAGGAACGTAAGAATTTAGGCGATTTGAATAAGAACAACCTAATACCTTAAGCTTGAGTGGATGGAAAGTGGTACGGATATCGCTTCATCATGTCCGCTTCTGTATCCCATGTAGCACTCTCCTACTTATTAATTTCTCCATAATACATTGATAGATGTAACCTCTTTATTTCTTAACCTCTTCACTTGCCAGTCTAGAATTTCCACCGGAACCTCATCATAAGTTAAGTTTTCTTCAACATTCACACCTTCCAATGGTAAAATAGAATTAAGATCAACCACAAACTTTCTCAACATTGATACATGAAACACCAGATGAACCATAGCCAATTCAAATGGCAAGTCTAACTCATATGTCACTTTGCCAATATGTTTCAATATCTTATAGGGTCCTACTGTCACGATTCAAGCCTAGAGCCTAGACGTGACACGGGGAATGAGGAACCTAAAGATACCTCAAATAAGCCTCTTAGCATTCATTTAGCCTTTTACAAGTAATGACAATCAATAATAATGGAAACAAGGGGAAAGAAGGACTATAGGGAGAACATCATAAACAAGCACCATACTAGTCAATGATCATCATACATATGTCCAGCAATACTTCTAATCTTAGACTTGATGAGGGATAAGACCTGTCCCTATCTTACCCTCAAATAAAGTGATAATGAAGTACCATAATAGATGTATAAAGGTATGAACATAGCATAAGCTAGATAGGAAAATTGGTATTGTTTCTGAAACATGAGAGTTCACCAAAAGTAGTCTTCAAACAATCCCAACTAGCCATGTGTAGGAGATTGAGGAGGAGCACCGGTCCCTACATGGTGATATCATGTAGGCAAAAAAGTATGCATTAGTACTTTGAATATACTAAGTATGTAAGCATGTAATACAATGTAAAATATTTAGGACCTTTATAAGGTAAAGTACATAAATGAGTGCATGCATGAGTAATCAAGTAGATAGCATTTAAATCATAAATATGTAGAAAGATGACTATAACTTACAATAAGACTATGTGAGCTATAACATGTAATCCAACGTAACCCCATATTGGAAAAGAGGAGACTACTTGCCAGGGTAGAACTCCATCAATACTCACTTCTTTAACATTAATGTTCATTTATGGATCCACTAGCCTAGCATACAAGGGATCCTATGGTGGAACATTGTTAATGTAAGATCCCGAAAGTGGGAAAGTCAAAAAACAAGGAATAAATGGTAAAATTTCAAAAAATGCAGCTTTTAGCACTAAGTGGTCGTCACGGGACCCACTACAAGCCATGAAGGGCCACCGTGGTCCATGCCACCCATTTGGTTTCCTGAGGTGGAGACCACGAGTAGCTATCTACAGACCATTATGGCCTTTGTGGTGACCACCTCTGCAGGTCCTTATCAGGACCATCTTCACGACCAAGGTTAACGGACCATATTGTCCTCTATGGACCGCAAAGTTCTTCATGGAGGAAGTCTTTAAACCTTCCCTGCAACCCCCAAGATTTCAAGTCAAAGTCAACCACCACAGAGGACTACCATGAACTATGGTGCCCATAACGAGCCATGGTGGGTCTCGTGGTGGGCAGCCTTCCCAAAACACTTTCAGAAAATCCCAAGTCCCTCACCTCGGAGGGGACCACAGATCGTGGTGACCTTAACAGTCCATAGTGATGGTCCGACCTGAGTTTTGGATTAAGTTTATGTTAGGGTTATTTTGGTCAATTCCCCATAATTCATTAATGAATATGGATGGTTTTGGGAGTAGATTCCTACCTATTAGCTACCCTAAAGTCTTCTAACCCTTGTATTCTCTCCATAATTCCTAAATCACAAAACCTTCTCTCCCAAGTTTGCTCTCCAAGGTCTTGTTCTGTCTCAAGCAATTCAAAAGGGTTCTTCAAGGTCAAGCTTTCGTTCTCTTCAATTTAGGCCTCATCAAGGTCAAGGTATGTGTGGCTTCATCCATGGGTACCTTTCTCCCACAGAATTCCAAAGATTTTTTCCTAATTCCTAATGTGATTTCTTCAATTAAAAGTCCTAATTTTATGATTTATATTGGGTCTTCTCAATTTGATATATTTCAATGTTATTAGTCTAATTATGTATAATTCATATAATATTGCATGATTTCAAGTTGAATTTCAGTGACCCATGTTATATAGTAGTTAAGTATGATTTATGAGATCGTGATTTTCAAGTTATATTCTATAAAAGCTTTATGAATGAGTTAAAGATGCTTTATACAAAGAAGTTTATGAAAGATGATTTTATAATGTTTCAATCAAAGTTAATGATTGGGCAAGCTAAGTCCCAAAAGATGTTTATGATCAAAGATATGTAACGATGGAAGGCCTACACCAATATTACATGAGATATATGATAGATGAGCTAAGCCTATGATTTTAGTATGATGATGGCAGATGAGCTATTCTTATGATGTTTTATAAAGATGGATCGATATTAGTTATTATCTTTCCCCATGATGTTTATGATCATGTTTTATGAGTTTTATTGGGATATTGACTAAACACCGAGAGGACTTTTAGGAGGGGTTTGGTCTGGTAATGTAGTTAGTTAACCAAAGAAATCCTAGTAGCAACCTTTAATTCCAAACTACGTTGCCTGCGTAGGTTTATATATGCCAATATAGGGAAGCTAGTGGATCCACATAGCCTAGTTAAAAGAGTTACTTAATGGAGTATGCCCTGGCAATGTAACCTCCCCCGTCTCGATGCAGGAGTTATTAGATTTCACGTATTAGCTCACATGGTCTTATATGTCGATTAAAGTCCTATCCCACATAGTTTCATTTGAGTTATGAGTTCTTATGATGATTATGAGATTCATTTGATGCATTGACCAATGAGACAAATGTGTTAATATTCTTATGGATTTACTCATATTTTAAAGATATTGGTCTTGCATCTTATGATTCATATTGATTATGTACGATGTTTATTGTTCATGCATATTCTCACATACTTAGTGCATTCCATGTACTAACACATATTTTTTGACTATATCGTATCATATTGTAGAGACCGACGATCACGTTCATCCTCTTTCCGCTCGTGGCTAGAGTTTACTATTATTTTGTAAGACCCCTAAAGTTGCAAAGATGGAAAATAAGGAACAAAAGATGAATGTCTAGAAAAACTCAACTTTTGGCACTAGGTGGTCATCATGGGACCCACTACGAGCTATGTAGAGGACCACATGCCATGAAGATCCACCGTGGTCCAAACCTATATTTTGAGTTCTGAAGTGGTGACCATGAGGGGTCACCATGAGCCGTAGTGCGGACCACAGTCCATTATGGGCGCCGTGGTGAGCCTTTCCTATAGGCCTCTGATAGGCCCTGCACCATGCCCATTATTCATGGACCATAGTGACCTCCACGGACTGTAAAGGTCTTCATAGAGGAATTCCTGAAACTTTCCTAAAACCCCCAAAAACTTCTATTCCAAGTCTACCACCACAGAAGACCACCAAGGACCGTGGTGCCCACAATGGACCATGGTGGATCTCGTGGTGGGCAACCTTTCCAAAATCATTTTTCCAGAAGTTCAAGTCTAACTCCACGGACTCCACCACGAGCCGTGGTGAGGTTCACAGACCATGGTGGGTCCTCCGTGAACCTTAATTTCCAATTTTTAAGTTGGGGTATGTTGGTATTTTTTCTGTATTTCATTATTGAATGTGGATGGTTTTTGGGACTAGATTCCTACCTATTAACTACCCTAAAGCCTTCAAACCCTCTCATCTCTCTATAATCCCAAAAAATGTCATAAAACCTTCTTTCCCAAGATTTCTCTTTAAGGTCTTCTTCCTCCTCAAGCAACTCAAATTTTTTTATTCAAGGTCAAGCTTCCTTTTTTTCAATTTAGGGCTCATCAAGGTCAAGGTATGTGAGACTTCATCTATGGGTATCTTTCACCCGTGGAATTCCAAAGATTTCTTCTCAATTTCTATTATGATTTCTTCAATCAAAAGCCCTAATTTTATTATTTGCATTGGGTCTTCTCAATTATGATTTATTTCAATATTATTATCCTAATTATTCATAATTTACATCATATTGCGTGTTTTCCAGTTGAATTTCAATGAACCATGCTATATACTGGTCTCAAGTATGAGTTATGAGATATGATCATGATTTTTAAGTTATTTCAATGAAAGTTTTATGAATGAGATTAAAGATGCTTTGTGCAAAAGAAGTTTATGAATGACTTATGAAAGATTATGAATCATGTTTTAATGATGTTTCAAGCAAGTTTTATGAAAAAGTGTCACAACCCGACCTACGGCCTAGTAGTTACACAGAAAGTGAAACCATGAAAGGTTCCAACCAAGCCTCTTGACATATCATAATACATTCATAAGGTAAAGAAAATGTGGAATTATCATAAGAGAGTCTAAACCATGATTCATAAAGAAGAGTGTAACTCGACAACATAGACTCAATCATCGGTCAAACAAATGCCTCTAAACATGAACATCATGGGCGGGGGCTAAGATATGTCCCTAGCTCACCTTTAATATGAAAGAAATGAATGTCTTTAAAAGCAATAACCAACTCAATATCCAATCCTCGATAGATGAGGACTCAGCACAAGTTTGCTGGAATAGAAAATCTCAACTAGGCACGTGGATGGATATGATCGTCAACCTCAACCCCTAAATTATGAGATGATGTAGGAAATAATATGCATTAGTGATTTTGAATGTATTAAGTATGTGGACATAACATGCAATAGGAATCATAAGATGCAAAGATCAAGATCATATATAGCAAAGAGGATAAGTAAAGCCATGAGTAATGCCATAATGATCAAAGTATTTAAAAGACTAGTTGAAGATCATAAGGTAACATAATACTCATCTTCATATGTGGGATATAAACCATAACCGACAATAAGAAAATGAGAGGTACAACATGGAATCTCGTTGTCTCCCCATAAAATGAAGAAATGTGAAATCTACTAGCAAATGTAGACTCTACCTAGCTAAGCGTTTCATCTACATACGTTGCATGTGGATCCACTAGCTAAGCCATGAAGGCAACCTATGGTAGCACGTAGTTTAAGAGACATGAGGATGCTACTAAGGCTTTTGGTAGGGCCACCACCTCAAGTCCACTCGGTGCTAAGTCAAATCCCACGGAATACATAACATAGTAAATATACTTAGCATATATCATAACTTGTTCATAAATTTCATAATTCATAAAATAGCAGATTTCATAACATAGTTGCAAAGTGAGAATTGACCATTCATCATTACAAATCATACTTGAATAATTCATGCCATAAGGTCCTAGGTTACCACATAGGGCCCTTAGTCACCTTTTCTTCGTAACTTGCATGTAATTCATATCTTAAACATACTTATAATTCATGATCATAATTCAATCTTGAATTTATAGTGAAACTCATAAACATAATCAATTTGCTAGAAAATCATGAGAATACATTGAAAATATTGAACTCTATAATCATAATTCATATAATTTATCATAGAATATAGTTTTATGCCTGGGCATTCATAATTCAACTCAAAATCATGTAATTTACGTAAAAACTTACTTATAATAATCATAAATAATGATTTGAAATAAAATTGAAATAGTCCAACATAATTCATAAAAGTTGAAGTTGAAAAGTAATGAGATTTCATGAGATTTGTGAAATAAACCTTGGACTACATGAGTGGAAGGGACTCATGAATCAATCCACACATACCTTGATTGAAATTAAACTTGAATTTGAGAAAAGAGACTTGCTCTTGAAGAAACCCTAATCAAATCTTGATGAATTCTTGAGGAACCTTGGGAGAGAAGTCTAGAATTTGTTTGGGGAAATAATGAGGAAATAAAAGAGTTTTAGGAGGATTTATGATACAATTCATAATGAATCTAGTCCTTAAAAATGTCCATATACATTATTAGGATGTAGGAAAAATACCAACTACCCCTCATTAAATGCCCAAAATTTTAACCTACAGATGCACTTCTATGAATCGTAGAAATCATGACGAGGGTTCACCACGACTCGTCCTGAAGGTATTAGAAAATCTTGAAAAATAGAGCCTCTAAAGTTATTTTACGATTCATGTTTACTACTCGTCGTTGTCTTTACGAGTCATCAAAATGACTCATCTTAAAAGTCAAAAATCCTTCAAGTTATATAGTCTCTAGAGTTTCATCACGACTCATTTCTACGAGTCGTAAACTTCTCTATGACTCATCCGATTGAGTCGTTGATGGAGTCTTGAGGGTCAGTAGTTTGCAGGGTTCAAGGCCTGCACTACACCTCCCTTCTATGAGTCGTAGACTCCTTCACGAGTTGTAATATGACTCATAGACTCTCACTTGCCTTAGCTAAATTTCCAACTATCTTATTGACATCTATGAGTCCAGTTTACGACTCGTAATAAGTCCAACAAATCATAGACTGACTCGTATATCTGGGCAGTTCCAATTCTTTGGAACAATTTTTATTTTCTTACATTCGACTTTTCATCTTATGGGGTCTTACAATATCTCCCTCTTGGGATATTCGTCCTTGAATGAGATTCAACTAGCAGCAGAAGGACATGGAAGAGGACTAGTAACCCAACATGAACACAAAGAAACCTTAAGATGCATAGAACATGAAAACTTCACACCTAACATAAAACATGGCCTTTGAAAATCAACTTTCATGAACATGCATGCATATGACTGACATATGGAACTAAAACGTAGGAGTTTAATCGATACGATCATGAATAAATAAGTACCTTAGGCTTGAGTGGAAGGAAAAAGATATGAATAAAGCTTCATCATGTACGCTTCTGCTTCCTATGTAGCACTCTCCACTTGTTGATTTCTTCACAACACCTTGATGTGCGCAACATATTTATTCCTTAGTCTTTTCACTTGCCTGTCTAAAATTTCTACCAGAACCTCCTTATAAGTCAAATTATCATCAATGTTTACAAATTCCAATGGTATAATATTTTGGATCACCCACATATTTCCTCAATATTGACACATGAAATACCGGATGAACCATAGCCATTTCAAATGGCAAATCTAACTCATATCTATTTTTCCAATACACTTCAATATTCTATAGGGTCCTACATATATAGGACTCAACTTTCCTTTTTTGCCAAAACACATTACACCTTTTATAGGTGAAGCCTTCAAATATACCCAATCATCCACATCAAATTCGAGCTCTCTTCTTCTAGTGTCCAAATAGGACTTTTGACAACTTTGAGCTATCGTTAATCTCTCTCCTATGAGTCTTATTTCCTCTATTGCATTAACTACCAATTCTGGACCAATCAATGCCATCTCACTCACTTCAAACCGTCACACTGGGGATCTACATCTTCTTCCATACAAAGGCTTCAAAAGGAGCCATTTGAATGCTAGAGTGACAACTATTATTGTAGGCAAACTCAATCAATGGAAAATTCTCATCCCAACTTTCTTTAAGATCAATCACCTATGCTTTTAACATATCCTCCAAAGTTCTGATTGTTCTTTCGGGTTGTCCATCGGTTTGAGGATGGAAATTGGTACTTAGCTTAACTCTAGTACCAAGACCTTTTTGGAATAACTTCCAAAAGAGTGAAGTGAATTGAGTACCTCTATCCGATATAATTGTTAAATGAACACCATGAAGTTTCACAAGTTCACGAATGTACAACTTAACATAGTCTTAGGTATCATACGAAGTCTTAATCGGTAGAAAATATGCTGACTTAGTCATTCGGTCCACAATAACCCAAATAGAATCATATTGTCTCCTAGTTTGAGGCAAACCTGTTACAAAGTTCATATTCACATCTTCCCACTTCAAAGTAGGAATCTTAATGTCTTGAGCTAAACCTCCCAATTTTTGATACTCAACTTTAACGTGTTAACACTTAGGACACTTAGCCACAAACTCCGCTATGTCCTTCTTCATGCCATCCACCAATACACTTCCCTCAAATAATGATACCTCATGGTAGATTCCAGATGAATTGAATACCGAGAACTATGAGACTCATTCAATATCAGCTCTCTTAATCCATCAATATTCGGGATATACAAATGACCTTAGTAGCGTATTACCCCATCTCTCTCTTAGGAGAAAGCCTCAATTAGTTATTCGATAACCGACCTCTTCAATTAAACCAAAACTAGATCATGGTCTTGTTTGGCCTTAACATCCGCTATGAGAGACAATTTCGAGCCATTATGTACAAGAAGACCTCCATTATTGGAGTCAACCAGATGTACTCCTAAATATGCCAATCTATAAACATATTTAACCAACTCTTTCTTACCTTCCTCAACATATGCAACATTATCCATGGACAACCAATTAAGAGCATCACCTACAACATTTGCCTTACTCGGATCATAAAATACACTCATGAGTTCAAGCCATCTTCTTTGCCTAAGGTTCAAGTCCCTTTGGCTAAACACATATTGTAAACTCTTATGGTTGGTGAACACATCCACATGGAAACCATAAAGATAGTGCCTCCAAATCTTTAAGGAAAACACAACTGCCGCAAGTTCAAGATCATTGGTTGGATAGTTCCTTTCATTCACTTTAAGTTGTCTAGAAACATAATATATAACCTTACCATGTTGCATCAAAACACAACCCAAACCAACATGTGAGGCATCAAAATAAACCACAAACCCATCCAAACCTTCGGGCAATGTTAAAATAGGATCCGACGTAAGGTGATCCTTCAATATTTGAAAAGTCTTATCACATTCATCCGACTATTGAAATCTCACCTTCTTTTGGGTGAACTTGTCAAAGGTAAAGTAATTGACGAAAACCCTTCAACAAACCTTCTATAGTACCCAGCTAAGCCCAAGAAACTTCTAATATCCGAAGGAGATAATGGTCTAGGCCAATTCTTAACCACCTCCATCTTCTTTGGATCTACTTTAATCCCATCACCGGACACAATATGGCCAAAAAATGCAACTTTCCTTAGCCAAAACTCACACTATCTAAATTTAGCAAATAATTGCTTCTCCCTCAATGTGCACAACACAATTCTCAAGTGACCTATATGATCTTTCTTATTTCTTGAATAAATCAAGATATCATCAATAAACACCACTACAAATATGTCCAAGTATGGATTGAAAATATAGTTTATCAGATCCACGAAAATAGTGGGAGCATTAGTCAAACCAAATGACATTACTATAAATTCAAAATGACCATACCTTGTTCGAAATGCCATCTTAGGAATATCACACTCCCTCACCCTTAATTAATAATAACCAGATCAGAGATTAATCTTAGAGAAACTTTCTCCTTGTAATTGGTCAAACAAGTCATCTATCCTTGGAATTGGATATTTGTTCTTTACGATGACCTTATTCAATTGACGGTAGTCTATACACATTTAGAGTGACTCATCTTTCTTCCAGTTATACCCCGTACTTTTGTACCTTGAAACGCATTCTTAAGTCTCTTGAAAGGCTCTTAAGTTTCATGGAATGATCGTAAGCCTCTTAAGTTTCTTAAGGTTTCCTAAAATTTCTTAAAGCTTCTAATAGCTTCTTAAGTTTCTTGAAAGATTCCTAAGTTCTTGAAAGCTTCTTAGAAGTTACCATGTGAGACGGATAGGCTATAACGCTATCAAACAACTCTAAGAAAAGGAGAATATGATACCCCATGGCAAAGAAGATTGGAAATAAAGTTATAGGAATCCAGAAGGAATTGGAGGCCAAATAGTGAGTCGTAGGACCCGACTTACTTGTGTAAGATATTACTTTGGATGTGTTACATACATAAGCTACCAACTTGGAAATTTTATATACTTAAGCTACTTGAGTACATACCAAGCTTACGTAGCAAGAATTATATAGATTCGTAAAAGAAGATGAGATTACAAACCCACGAGAAGAAAAGAAGGGGACACGTGGAAGCATGAGAGAGTGCCACATGGCATCATGAGAGGGTACCACATGGCAGCATCTGGAGCAAGTGTGGTAGACCCCAAATGCCACATGGCAGCCCATGATTGGAGGAAAGGGGTGTGTTGGCCCAATAGGGGCTTGACACGTGTCACCACTTAGGGCTTGACATGTGTCACCACTTAGGGGTTGACACGTGTTACCCCTAAGGTGGCCTATATATATATATATGTGTGTGTGTGTGTGTGTGTGTTTTATGATCATTCTTATCCAAAAAACCATTCTTTCTACAAAGTTCTAGAGAAAGAAAGGAAGAGAAGAAACTAGAGAGGTAGAGACAGAAGGCCATGAATTTGGAGAGGAAAAAGGTAAGTTCTCCGATTTCGTTTCATGAATTAATTATCTAGGGTATACCATGATGTTATGAAGGTATTTTTAATGTCAATTTATGGTTTGTAGCAGCCCCAAAACATTAACAAATAGCCCTGAAGTTACAACTCTGCTAAAGGAAATTCCGTGGCAAGTTCCGACAAGTTTTGGCGAGTTTCGGATAAGGTAAAGTTTTCTCTTTTGAACTGGAGTTATGATAATTTTATGAGGTATATTACATGTCTTGAATGAGGTTGGAAGTGGAAAAATTGTATAAGGATGATTGACGTTAGAAACAAACTAAATTGAAGTGGTTATATCTAAATCAAAGTCGAGTAGTGGGTTGTCATTGTGGTGCTGCGGGTGCATCTGGTCGGGTTGCATGTTGCAGGGCTTGAAAGTGTTTTAAAAATGTTGTGGGTGCTTCTGGTTTAAGCCACACTGTTACACCCCGTACTCTTGAACTCGGAACGTCTTCTTAAGTTCCTTAGACACTATCATGTGAGCCGTGTGAGCCGGATAAGCTACGACACTATCAAATAACTCTAAGGAAAGAAGATTGTGATACCTCGCAAGAAGGGAGGTTGAAGATAGAGTCATAAGAATCCGGAAAGAGTGGGAGGCTAAGAAATGAGTCGTAGGACTCAATTTACCTATGTAAGCCACTAAGTTAAGAGTCTTATACACTTAAGTTGCTTAAGGATATACCAAGCTTACGTAGTGCGGATTACATGAGCTCTTAAAGTAAGACGAGATTACGAACCCGCGAGGAAGGGAAAAAGACGACGCGTGGCATCCAATGGAGGAGCGACATGTGGCAGCACCTCAAGAAAGCAGGTGATGCACCTACTTAGGGTAAAGTAGGTGATGCAGCTGCTTGGGGGAGGTGGACCCCGCTGCCACGTGGTAGCCCCTAATTGGCAGCATGACACGGTGGCCAATCATGGCTTGACATGTGTCATCCTGAGGGGATGACACGTGTCACCACCTAGGGCCACCTAAATATATGAATATATGACTAATGTATTCAGTTCTGATCCAAAGATATCAGCAGCAACAAGAGAAAAACAAACCCTAAGCTAAGAGAGAAAAGGGTGACGGCTTTGGGAGAAAAATAAGGTAAGTCCCGATTTCATTCCGTAAATTAATTATATAGCGTATACCATGATGATATGGAAGTATTAGTAGTATAAAATTAGGATTTTGTGCAGCAAAAATCGGACAGCAAGCTGCCACAACGATTCAGCACGTGAAAAAAGTTCCGAGGCACGATTTTGGCGAGTTCTAGCCAATTTCGGGAAAGGTAAGTTCTTCCCCTCTAATTTGAAGTTTATGATGTTAAATTAGGGTGTATTACACACCTTAGGGGCTGCTGGAAGTTGGGTAAAAGGTTTGAAAAGTTCGGCGTTCGAAATAAACGAATTTAGAATCGCTATAGTTAAGTTGTTGTCGAAATAAGGTGTTATGCACGTGGGGGGATGCTGCTGGTTGTGTTGAGGCATGTTGCAGGGTATAAAAGTTCTCTAAATTAGGTGTGGGAGCTGATGGTTACATCCACATGACCCTCCACTTTGCAATTAAAGAATTCGCGAAAGAAAGATTAAAAACTCTAGTTTTGGTATCTTAGTTTCGAGTGAATTGTTGGGGGTTTATATTGTGTAATTTTGGTCGTAATATGTATATATATGGGCTGATGGTTGCATTGTTGGTTGGATGCAGGTGCTAAGTACATGGTTGAGAATTTGGATAGGGCACATTATAGGGGAGGTGTTGCCCGATTTTCGTTAACGCCTTAACTAGTTAAGGAACTAGTCGAGAAGGCGAGCGAAGGGATGAATGTTATGAATACTCATGGGTAGTCAAAGTTGCTGAAAAGTCTAAGGTTGTTAATACTTGCATTACTTCCATGTTAAATAGGTTTCGAGGACAACGACGTGGACGTGATTAAGAGAAGTCCATACAAGGTATGTGAAGTTTTCTTTTGGCGTGTTTTTGGAATAAGTATGTAGAGCTATTCTTCTTTTCTTTTGGCATGTCTTAGACGTAAGCTATAAATGATATGTATATGATATTTGGGAATTAATCCATTCGTAAACTCCTGAGTATGAGTCGAGACTCTCGTTTACTTCTTGATATTAGAACTCTTGCAATAGCTGAGTCACTGGCTTTAAGTGTTCTATATGATGAAAACTAGTACATGTACATCCTATCCCTTCTTTACTATAGAATAACTTACTTCTAAGTGAAATGATATATGATATGGGTTTAGAGGTAATTCCATTAATGAACTCTGAGGGTAACTCGTGACTTGTAGTCACTTCTGACCATTTAGAGTCTGAAAGTAGTCAAACCATTATTCTTGAGCCTGCTATATAGTGAATAGTAAGTGGAGATACAAGCTCCTTTCCTTGAAGGCTCTGAACGATCAATGTCTCTGATTGCATAACTGTATCTCTGATTGCATAACTGTGTCTCTGATTGCATAACTGTGTCTCTGATTGCATAACTATGTCTTTGATTGCATAAACCATGTTTCTAATTGCATAAGCTATGTGGCATTCTCTTGATGCATGTCTGTGATTCCTGAGGCCCCAATTGATGTAAGCCTAATAAAAACTAAAGGGCACTTCGGATAAGTACCTTCCTGGTCTTCAGGTGACGGTTCACTTGACAGTTTCATCGAGTCTCAGATAAGGACTTAGTTGCATATGGTTTCTCACTACTCTACTTGTGCATACTGTAACCCTTCTTTCTTCGCGTCCCACGATGGGCCGGATATTATGTCGGGCGCAACTTTACTACTTCTTTCACTGCGTCCTGGGACGGATGTGTATAGTTCCACGCTCGAGGAGATGATGCCGTACGCGAGGTGTGATATATGTTATATGTTATGACGATATGATTATTCAACGAGTCCCAGGCCGGCTGTAATATGATAGTATATGTGGCGAAATAAGGAAGGAACACTGAGTCCCTCCTTAGAGGGCCGGGTACATATGTATATTATGATGGTACGCTATAGATGTACACCACTCCATTCACCGAGTCCCTCACTAAAGGGCCGGATACTTTATGTAGGCATGCATATGAGATTAGAGTGATACATTGTGACCCCGAGCCCCGTAGTGAACCGGGTATAATATGATAACATACATGATAAGATTATATCGTATACGAGGATATAATACCGTATACGATGATATGATACCATATATGATGATATGATACCGTATATGATGATATGGTGAAATGAAATGCATTATGATATGATGATATGTGAATATGAAGTAATGATTATGACACCGAGTTCACTAGAGGGCCGGGCACAGTATATGATGATATATAGGATTGCGTGTCCTAAGGTGCATGTATAGTAATTTGTTAATTGTTATACTTGTCCCCTGCATCCCTATTTCAGTTATGATCTTAGTTACGATGTGTTATGCTTTACATACTCAGTACATATATCGTACTGACCCCTCTCTTCTCGGGGGGCTGCGTTTCATGCCCGCAGGTACAGATGTTCATTCTGGAGTTCCGTCAGCTTAGGAGTTCCTCTCAACTATGTCGGAAGAGCTTCACTATTTTGGAGCCTAATTTTTGATACTGGTCACTAAATGTATATATAGTTGTACAATCAGGGGTACGGCGGGGGCCTTGTCCTGCCATATGTTACTGTTACTATTCCTAGAGGTCTGTAGACATATGGATGTGGGTTGTTTATAAGTTTGTTTTGACTGTGCCTATATGTCATGTTGTAAATGTTTTTATATTATGGCAGCCTCGTCAGCGCGTGCCCTTTCATGATATGATATGAATGGAAGAGGCTACAGGAACATGAAAAAGTTTTAACTCATTGGGGTTTTTTTCGAGTAGTATCCCATTGTTCATAGTTTAGTATGACTATAACAAATAGGTAGGTATACGGGGGTCCAGGTCGGACCCCAGTCGCGGCCTACAGGGTTGGTTCGTGACACACACGATCCTCCATTTGGTATGGTTGAAGATTTTGTGAAATAAAGATATAAAAACTCTATTTTAATATCATAGTTTTGAGCTAGTGGTTTGGAGTTGCATTGAGTAATGTTGAAGTGATTTACTTGTATATATTCTTCTGGTTGTTGTTGTTGGTATGTTTGTTGACATGGTGGCTGAGTTGAAATCTCGGGAATGTTGAAGTTATAGGAGAGATGCTGCCCATTTTTCGATAACTTAGAAACTAGTAATGAACTAGTCGCGGGAAATGGATAAGGAAATGACCTCTATGGAGACTTGGTTGTAGAGTTGGAATTGGAAAGTGAAAGGTCATTAACCATAGTATTACTTTTATGTTAAATAGGTTCAAGAGATGACACGGCGAACGTATTAGGAGTAATCCGTAAGAGGTATGTAAAGCTAACCGTTCCTTCTTTTGGCATGTCTTTGGCATAAGTATGTAAAGCTAACTGTTCTTTCTCTTGGCATGTTTTGACATAAGTATATAAAGCAAATCTTCCTTTTTGGTATGTTTTTTATGAAACAAGTATATGACTTTTATATGATTCCAAGAAAGTTTCTATTCGTAGAGCTGCTAGGATGGCCAACTTCTTGATTTTCCAAAAGATATTTTATCATGCCTAGATACGTGTATATGATTCCAAAAGTTCTATTTTGATATAACTCATAGTGATATTCAAAAGGCACTTGATACGACTCTTGTCTTGATTTTTGAGTAATAGCTCATTTTGTTAACTCCATCGAGTCTCAAAAATGATTTAAAGTGCATTTAGTTTTTCACTACTCCACTCGTTGATGCCTCAATGCTTTCTTCACCGAGCCCATGTCAGGTTTTGTTATTGTGCGTACTTCTCTGCATCATTTGCCATGCCACGATGTGAGGGGGAAGGTACGCTCTGTACATGGGTTTGATTTGTGGAGTTATGATGTGCCATATACACATATGATATGATATGATCTGATATGACCATCTGATATGATATGATTTATTGTGGAGATATTCTCTACTCTAGAGTTATGATGTGTTGTGGTGCTAGTGATGGGGCAGTGACCACGATTTGTTCACCGAGTCCCATAATAGGGCCGGATATGTCATATATTTTCTACATACATTATCTGTGGTTATGAAAAATATTTTGATATTCTGGATATTTTGCTCATTTTTGCACCTTCTGTTCTAGTAATTGCTTTACCTATTACAGTCCATGCTTTATATACTCGATATATTGTCCGTACTGACCCTATTTCTTCGGGGGCTGCATTACATGCCTGCAGGTACAGATGCTTGGTTTGCTGATCCGCTCACTTAGGACATCCACCCTATTGGTTGGTAGTGCTTCTTTGTCTGGAGCCCTATTTTGGTACTAACGTTTCTGTTGTACATTTGTACATGTTGGTTAAGGGTACGATGGGGCCCTGTCCCATCATATGACTAGGCTATCAATCTGTAGAGGTCTGTAGACTTGTGATATGGGTTATGTATATATGTTTTGGGCTTTCTATTCAGTGATGGCCTTAACGACCCTCTTGTGCTATATCTGTTCTCATGCGCTCTCTAGCGATCCCTTTTTGATTTCTACTTTTGTCTATTCTGCTAACACTCTAAGTGGGGCTAAGGGTACGTATGGGTGCCCAACTCGAGCACCATTCATGGCCTACGGAGTTGGGTCATAACACTTCCTTACAAACAATATGGGAGCACCCCATGGTGAAATACTTGGCCTTATAAAACCCTTATCCAACAAATTCTTTAATTGTACTTTCAACTCCTTAAGTTCCATTAGAGCCATACGGTAAGGAGGAATATAAATGGGTTGGGTATTGGGAAGTAGATCTATGCCAAAGTCAATTTTCCTTTTGAGAGGAATACCGGGTAAGTCATTGAAAAACACATCAAGAAACTCATTAACTATAGGGACCGACTCAAGAGTAGGAGTTTCAGAATCAACATCCCTAGCTCGCACAATATGATAAATGCAGCCCTTGGAAATTATTTTTTAGGCCGTAAGACATGAGATAAATCAACCCTTAAACACCGAATCATTACCCTTCCATTCAAGAATAGACTCATTAGGAAAGTGAAACGTAACTACATAGGTCCTACAACATATAGATGCATAAGAGACATGTAACCAATCTATACCAAGAATGATGTCAAAATTGGTCATGTCAAGTTCAACAAGATCACATGGAATAACTTTTTGCAAGACCAATACGGGATAGTTTCTATAAACACTCATGGCTAATACCGAATCACCAACGGTAGTATAAACCGAAAAAGGTTTTAATAGCACTTCGTAGGACACATCAAATCTCATAGATTGGTATGGAGTAATAAATGAAAAGTTGGAACCCGGATCAAGCAATTCATAAACATCAAAGTTAAAGACCCATAACATACTCGTGACCACATCGGGAGTCTTACCCACATCTTGCCTAGCATGAATAGCATAGAATTGGTTATTGTGTTGGCCACCCTTAGGTTGAGTTTGGGCGCCTTTGTTGCACTTGGCCTTCTTGAGGATGACCTTCTCCACCTTTGTTGGCAACATGAGGGCACTCAGATTTCTTATGGACCATCTTGCCATATCCATAACAAGCACCCATTCCCATCAAGCATTTCCCTCCACGATTCTTTCCACACTTTGCAAATTTAGGAAACGAAGGGCTACTAGCATTCATACCTCCTCCTCCTTGAACTTTAGGGTATGGGACCCAATCCTTAGCAAATGTTTTCCCCAAACTTTGGCCTTGTTGAGAGCAGTAATAACTACCATCACCGATCCTAACACTGTAGAACTCACTTTCATACCGGGCCCTCTTAGAATCCCTCATCCTCATCTCCTTAAGCTTTCTCCTTAAATTTGTTTAGAAAAGGTCATGAGCCGAGATATGTCTATCTCCTTAACAATCATGGCGGTATGTTATTCCTTAGCAACCAAGTTGGACACCCCTGATATGAATTGACTTATTCGGGCATATGGATCGGCAACCAATGAAGGAGAATACTCTGATAGCTTAGTAAACTTAAGGGAATAGTCCCTTATTCCCATATTGCCTTGTCGAAGATTAATAAACTCCAACACTTTAGCTTTTCTTAGCTTAAGAGGGAAAAAGAGATCAAAGAAAGCAAGTTTGAAGACTTACCATTCAATAGGACCTTCATCAACCCTCTCCAACTTCCATTGAGTGTACCAAACTTGAGCAACACCCTTGAGTTGGTAAGCCCCCAACTCCACTTTCTCCTCCAAAGTCACACCCATGAGGCTTACCATTTTATAGACCTCATCAATGAACTGTTGGGGGTTCCCATTGACTTTTGAACAATGGAATTGGGAGGGTTCATTTGTGCATAGTCCCTCATTCCAGAAGCCGGAGTAGGAACATAAAGAGGAGCTGCAACCCCTTGGTTGGCCGCCACTTGGGCTAGCATAGTAAAAGTGATCCAGAACTCTGCATGTGTCACTAGCTCGAGCAAAGGGCCATTGCCTTGAGAAGCTGGAGGAGTTGGGCCTCATTAGTATTGTTTCCCCTTAGCAATGGTTGTCTTATTAAATGCATGTTTTTGAAAGTAATAAAGAAAGATTGTTAGGGAAAGAAAGTCTTAGGGTAGCTATATAGCATGACATAGATCATGAAAGAAGTGAGAATTTTCTAAAACAACTTGTAGCCTCCTATACATAGATGTGCGTGCTTCAAAACCATGAATAAAACTCGACTTGATGCGGCATGTCGGGCACCTAAGACATCTTAAACCTTGTGCTTTGATACCAAGTTTGTCATGACCTAACCTAGGTCCTAGTCATAACACGACGATTGAATCTCCGAAGGGCTCCAACCAAGCCTCTTGACAAATCATAAAAAAATCATAAGGTAAAGCAAATACAGAAATATCATAAGTGAGTCTAAACCATGATTCATAATGCCTCTAAGCATGAACATGGGTAGGGGATAAGACATTTCCCTAGCTCACCCTCAATATAAAAGAAATAAATGTCTTTGAAAGCAATAACCAACTTAATATCCAGCCCTCAATAGATGAGGACTCACCACAAGTTTGCCGTAATAAGAAAACTTAACTAGCCACGTGGATGGATATGATCCTCAACCTCAACCCCTACATTATGAGACCATGTAGGAAATAATATACATTAGTACTTTTGAATGTACTAAGTATGCGGGCATGACATGTAATAGGAATCATAAGATGTAAAGATCAAGATCATACATAGCAAAGAGGATAAGTAAAGTCATGAAGAATGCCATAATGATCAAAGCATTTAAAAGACATAGTTGAAGATCATAAGTAAATTAATACTCATATTCATATGTGGGTTAGAAACCGTAAACGACAATAAGACCATGCGAGCTATAACATAAAATCCCGTTGTCTCTCCATAAAATAAAATAAAAAGGGAATCTACATGCCAAGGTAGACTCTACCCCACTAGGAGGGTCATGTACATACGCTATATGTGGATCCACTAGATAAGAAATGAAGGAAACCTACGGTGGCATGTAGTTTAAGAGACAAGAGGCTGCTGCTAAGCCTTTTGGTAGGGCCCCCACCTCTAGTCAACTCAATGCTAAGTCAAATCCCATAGAATACATAACATAGTAAACATACCTAGCATATATCATAACTTGTTCATAAATTTCATAATTAATAGAATAGCTCATTTCATAACATAGTTGCAATGTGAGAATTGTCCTTTCATAATTACAAATCATGCTTGCATAATTCATATCATAAGGTCCTAGGTCACCACATAGGGCCCTAAGTCACCTTTTCTTCATAACTTGCATGAAATTCATATCTTAAACATACTTATAATTCATGATCATAATTCATACTTGAATTTAGAGTGAAACTCATAAATATAATCAATTTGATAGAAAATAATGAGAATACCATGACAACAGTGAACTCTATAATCATAATTCATATAATTCATCATAGAAAATAGCTTCTTGCACGGACATTCATAATTCAACTCAAAATCATATAATTTACGTAAAAATGTACTTTTAATAATCATAAATAATGATTTGAAAAAAAATTGAAATAGCCCAACATAATTCATAAAATTTGAAGTTGAAAAATAATGAGATTTCATGAGATTTTTTAAATAAAACTTGGACTCCATGAGCGGAAGTGACTCATGAATCAATCAACACATACCTTGATTGAAATTAGACTTGAATTTGAGAAAGGAGACTTGATATTGAAGAAACCTTAATCAAGGCTTGATGAACTCTTGAGGAACCTTGAGAGAAAAGTCCAGAATTTGTTTAGGGAAATAATGAGGAAATAAAAGAATTTTAGGAGTATTTAGGATACAAATCGTAATCAATCTAGCCATTAAAAATGTCCACATACATTATTAGGATGTAGGGAAAATACCAAACTACCCCTCATCAAATGCATTGAACCTACGGATGCACTTTTATGAATCGTAGGAATTGTGATGAGTCTTCATTATAACTCATCCTACAGGTGTTAAGAAAATCCTAAAAAATCAAGCCTCTGAAGTTCCTTTACGAGTCTTGTTTATGAGTCATCATTTTCTTTATGAGTCATTAAAATTACTCATCTTTTAGGTCTGAAAACCTGTAGGTTAGATAGTCTCTGAAGTTTCATCACGACCCATTTCAACGAGTTGTAAGCTTTTGTATGACTCGTCTTGCTGAGTCGTATACAAAGTCCTGTGGGTCAGTAGTTTGTAGGGTTCAAGGCCTGCACTACGAATCCCTCTACGAGTGGTAGACTCCTTCACGAGTTGTAATATGACTCATAAACTCTCACTTTCCTTAGATAAATTTCCAATTATCTTCTTAATCTCTAGAGTTTAGTTTACGACCCGTAATAACTCAAACTATTTATAGACTAACTCGTAGGTCTGGATAGTTCCAATTGTTTTGAATTTTTTTCTTACATTCGACTTTTTATCTTATTGGGTCTTACAAAAGGTGAATTGTGATCCTTGAAGGTTGTTCAAGACTCTAATAAATAAGTGACTTGAGATCCTTGAAGGTGACTCAAGACTCTAATGAAACAATGACTTAAGATCCTTAATGAGGAAGGTGACTTAAGACCCTAAAGATGTTTTGTGGAAGACCTACACCCACATTACATGTATCACATGATGAATGAGCTATTCCTAAAGTATGTATATATTAAGATATGATATGTATTCAATGGGATGTTGACTTAGCACCGAGTGGATTTTGAGGTGGGGGCTCCTGTCCTACGCATTTCAGAATATGTCTCATCAAGAAAATAGAAACTAGATGGTTGATAAAGATGGTAGCCCTTCTATTCTGATTTACCCATCCTCATGTGTTGATATCTCTAATGTGGAGCTTCGTTATGTACTCATGTTATAGGCTCGAGCTGTGACTGCTTAATTGAATCAATAAAAAGTAACTCATGTGAGAACAAATGTCAAGAAATGGAAGTGGGTGAGCAAAATAAATATCAAGGAAGGAAATGACTTAAATCGTTAGAAGATGTCAAAAGGGGAAACATCCAGCTCGAATATGAGGAAGAGTAATGGAAAGGAAAAATCATACCTCTCAGGCTACTGGTGCTGTAAGAATCATCTAGGGTAGTGCTTGTATGACAAGGATTTTTATAGTTGTGGTAAAAGTAGACTAAGGAGAGGGATTGTCCAGTAGCTTATAGAAAAAGGGAAGGGTTCCAAGAGGGCTCGATGTGAAGGAGGCACTTCTCAGTCCAAATGAGGTGGTGGTTTTAGTGGATCTACTATTTTTAAGTGTTCCAACTATGGGAAAAACCACTTGGGAGAATGCTTGGCGGGATTGGATATTTTCTTTAGGTGTGGAAAGTCGGGGCATCATGCGAAGTAGTGTAGGAGTGGTACTAGACCCCAGGCTCAGACCTAAAATACAAGTCGTCCAAATCAAAGTGCTACTTTGGGTGGCGGTCAGTGCCAAGATAGTTTTTATGCCCTTCAGACTCGTCAGGAGTTAGAGAATTTGCCCGATGTTATGACTAGTATGTTGCGGGTCTTTATATTTGATTTTTATGCTTTACTTAATTCGGGTGCTGCATTATCTTTTGTTACTCCTTACCTTGCTATAAGATTTGATATGTATCGAGAAATCTTGCTTGAGCCTTTTTTAGTAAATACTCACGTTGATGATTTAGTTCTAGCCAAGAAAATCTATAGAGATTGCCCCGTGTCGGTCTTGCATTAAATAATATCTTATGATCTTGTTGAACTTGACATAACAAAAAATGTACTGGTATGTAAGGCAGAAAGTAGAATCATAAATAGCTATGGTAAAAAGGGTAATCGAGATACAACCTGGCACTAAAACTTTGATATACTCCACGGCCGACATCCAACCTCATAGTAATTTCTAGCAATGGCAATCTCTTCCGGTAATCAAATATGGATGCTATGCTCGTGTAATAGTGTGTGTGTATATATATATATATATTGATGCAAATGCATGACATACTAAGCCAAATGCTAGCAAAGACAGTCTCTTTCAGTAGCTAGCCGTCATCATATTGCCAACCTATGGCCATCTGTACAATATATATAGTCTTTTGGGAAAATAGACCCCTTACCTCCGATTATATCTCGAAGTCCATCCATAACATGCCATGTATGATATAAACTTTAAATGCATATATTAGGCCATAACAAGAACTTAGCCAATCTTGGCTCATTAGTACTTTATTCTCATAATTTCGTTATTACTTTCATATAACATACAAATGTCTCGTGGAACCTCATATCTTTTTCAAATAAGCTTGAAAACTCGACTCGACTTTTTAGAAAGATAACTTAATCCTAAAGATGTTCATAAAGTGCTTAAGGTGCTTCACTTAGTTCTTATACCTGATTTCTTGATAATTAGTAAAAGAAAGTATTTTTAAAAATCAAGTGTTTTAGTAGTTTAAGCATAATAATTATATTTGAGATTTTAGGAAATCGACGTGTTACTTTAAAGTTTTTTTAAAAAAGTTACACTTTAATAAGGAAGAAAAACTAATTGCAAATACTAAATGCCTTTCATAATATTTTTAAGTCACACCACCCAAAGACGAATAAGAATTCATACATATGGACATATGGTCAAGAAAGCTGACAAAATGACATATATAGATGTCGAATTCCCTAATTAACCGAATGAGTTAAATATCAACCTAATAGCATCTTAAAAATACTTCAGTTGCAATCCAATGCCTTTCACAAAAGGTCTTTCTAGCAATCGAATAGTAAAATATCACATTTGGCGTTTTAGAAATTTTTAGAATTTGTCCTAAAAGGAAGAACGAAGCTTAACCTTAACATACCTTTCCAATGAATGTTTGAATACCCATAGTTCCTTCATGAAAGTTGTTCCTTACTTCCTAATATGCACAAACACTATATATACGCCGATTATATGAACCTATAAATAGCTCATAGTTGAGATTAAATGGACAGATCTGCCATATGATCCTAACTTAACGAAACATCCGTAGAATTTCGTAAAACTGATCATAAAAGAGTCCTAAGATGATTACCATGGAAGACCAAGTATAAATCTTGAAGAACCAGCAAGAATAAAAAAGTCATATCTCCCAAAAATGACTTCAAACTGTCATGACCCAATTTCTCAGGTCATGATATCGCTTACTATGACCCACCAGTAGGCAAGACGACCCACATCCCAGAACTGTGAGTAATGGGGTATCAGGATAGAAGACCAACAATACAACTAAAAACAATAATGAAATAATAGGAATATAACTGAACGACGGAAGAAAAATAAAATATATACAAATAAATAGATCCCTCCAAGAACCTGAAAGTCATATGTACAGAGCTACTACAAAAAGAGTACAAGTCCCAAAAGTGAACAAAAGAAAAAAGGTGTCTCAAAAAGCAAAAGATAGGTAAACTATACATACAAAAGGAGATGGGTAAATCCAGGATGCTATGTTCTCACCCTCTCCTCCGATCAAGATAGCAGCTGGCTCAAATCAACACCGATAGCTAGTACTCTGACCTGCATCATGAAAACTGATGTAGAGTGTAGTATGAGTACCAAAAAAACTGGTACCCAGTAGTCATCATAGGACGACTGAGCAAGATAAGAAAATGTAAACTAAAATACGAGAAACTAAGGACAACATAAGAAATCAAGGTAGGTAGCTACACAAGCGAACTCAACACACAAAAGCGAAGTAGAGTAGCTAACTAAATCCGCCGGGTTCCCATAAACATGATGGGTACGCTCGTGCATAAGTCAAATAGTAATAACCTGATGGACTCCCATAAGCCCGACAAGAGCAAAGATAGTTGAAGTAAAACAAGAGAATCCGATGAAGTTTCTACAATTCCACAACTTTCCATGGACTTGAACCGAACTATCTCGAAAGCCTGAATCTTTAATCTAAAGCTGAGAATAGATAAGGATTTAAACTGAAGATTCATTAGAGGATCAGGGAATCAAATTGAGATTTGAAAGCAACCAAGGTGATAGATAATCGCGGATTTGAACCACATGCAAAAGGGACTAAGGATTCGAACCCCAACAATAGATAATCTTGTATTTGAACCATGTGCAAAAGAGACCATAGACTAGAACAAGGTAATGGCAGATAAGGACTCGAACCAAAGCTAGTGAGGAGCGATAGACTTGAAGCAAGGCTGATAAAGCTGATGGACTCAAACCACGGTTAAGTAAGGCTAGGGACTTGAACCTCGCTCGGTGGAGTAAATTGGGGACTTGAACCACGACAGAGGTGAATCAATAAAAATTAGGATCAGCAACCAATAGAGAGTCATGGGGAGTACCCCTAATCCAAGTTCCATCAATAAATCACTCCAGCCCAAACCACATCCAACCAAGATTAACGAATAGACTTCCGTAACCAATAATCCAATGATGCGGAACCGATAGAAAGGTAGGACATTATAGAGATAAGGTTCCAAATTTGTGTTATTGTCTAGAAAAAGCTCAGACTATCAGACTCAAGTTTGCTATATGAGTCTATAGGGAGTTAAGCTTTCTGAAATGACGTTAGAGAATTTCTAAGGCCCAACGACACCAAAATTATGCATTCCTAAGGAAACACTAGTCTAAGCATAGAATAAGGCCAAAAATGCTTCCAAAGACATAAGCCAAAAGAACAACACACACCACAAGGCATGGGTGATCAACAATAACAGGATACATGCTTTACTAGTCTAAAAATTCCGTGAAAATAAAGCCTAGGACATGAATTCTAGGAATTTAGCATGCTCAATGACCGAACCGCTCCAAGATCATACAATTCAGTATACAAATTCCTAAAAATACTCAGTCTAAAGAGGGAAAAATTGAGCCTACCTGTAGTCCGACGGCGCATGCTCCAACTATGGAATTAGAGCTTTTTCTTTTCGAATGGCCTCACGCTGCCACGTTATCAACAATTGAGTCACAATGTCAATATGGTTTTATGACACCAAAATTAATAAATTCGGGCCAGTCATAACCCAATCCTAGAGCCTAGACGTGACATGGCGAATGAGGAACCTGAAAGTACCTCAAACAAGCCTCTTAGCATTCTTTTAGCCTTTCATAGGTAATGACAATAAATAAATAAGCAGAAATCATAATAGTACATCTTCAACTTACTATGTCCAACATTATCTCTAACTTTTAGATTTAATGGGGCTAAGACAAGTCCATAGCTCACCCTCAATTATAATAGAAAGAAATGCCATAGTAAGTGTCTAAAGATCTTAACATATCATAAGCTAGAAAGATAAATGAGTATTGTTCTTAGAACATGGGAACTCACCAAAAGTAGTCTTCAAATAAAATCTCAACTAGCCACATGTAGAAGAACGAGGAGGAGCACCGGTCCCTACAAGGTGATACCATATAGGAAAAAAGTATGCGTTAGTACTTTGAATGTACTAAGTATGCAAGCATGTATGAACATTGAGGAAATATTAAAATATTTATGTTATATAAAACATAATGCAATGCATGCATAATCAATCATATAGGTATCCTTTAAAATATTCATTTTTGTGGGAAAATGACCATAACCAATATTTAAGACCATGCGATCTATTACATGAAATTCAACATAACCCCCTACGTTGGCTGGGGAGACTACTTTCTGGGTAGAACTCCGTCAACTTCATTCATTTCTTTAACTTTAACTTTAAGGGCTATTTATGGATCCATTAGCCTAAGCCTACAAGGGCTCCTATATTGACACATAGTTAATGAGACAAAGGGTTTCTACTAGGATTTTCTTACTGAATCCCACCTCAATGACCCATTCGGTGCGAAGTCAATCCCACGGAATAACTTAATACATCAAAATAGTCATAGTATATAGCTTGAGAATTCAAAACATCATATTCGATAAAATAACTCATTAAAACCTTTGGTAATTCAAATATGCAAGAATTGTCCTTATTGCATAAAGAATCCATCATTCATATCATTTCATAATTTTTTTATTTCATAAGACTCCCTTTTGATCATAGACATTATTTTTATAAACATTCATTTGGAGTCAAAACTTTCAAGTCAAACATCATTGAAAATATAGTAAAACTTGGTAGGTTCAAATCACTTCAACTTTCAAACATGAATGTAAATAAAATTATACATAAATACTTTGAAATTCAATAATTAAAAATTTTGCTTTAAACAACCCACCATGAATTTCAAGAACTTTTAAAGAGCTAAATGAAGAAAATACTTGCAAACCATCAATTCGTACATATGAAATCATTTTGCATTAAAATAGATCAATAATCATTAGTTTAACTATGATTCATGCTATTAAGTAGAAATAAAAATTACCAATAAGAAAATATTATTTGAAATCAAGAGATTTAGTTGAAAGAATTTTGGACTACATGGGTGGAAGAACTAATGGATGAACACTCACATACCGTACAATAAAGCTTAAAAAATAAATATAATTTATCATATAATCAAAATACTTTAGGCATGAGAGTGGAAGGAATACTCTCATTGAAGCCTTACATACCCGGAATCCGAAACGTTGCTCAGAATCGAAGGACTTAATAAACACTCTTAAATCCTAGCATTTTCTCCTCGCTGGAGTATTTTGTTTACTATTCTGAGTATATAAATTACCGGAATAGTATTTATACACTACTAAGAACTAAAACTATATTTTGAGAATAAGTAAATGAGGTATAGAGAGAAGAGTTGCTTGAGAAAGCTTGATGAACAAAATAATAAAATAAGGTGGGTATTTATAGGTGTGAAGGGGGACCTAACAATAATTAAAATAATTATAAAGAAAAATCTTAAAATTTAATAGAAGATTGTGATGTCATGGGTAATGTCAAATGGATGACTATTAATGTCATGGGTGGTGTCAAATGGATCTAGATCTTTCCATGGTTGTTGAGATGAACCTTCTTTTAACGGAATACTCTTTTTCGGAGCTTCGTTTGAAAAGGATAACTTCCTCATTAGGATTTGGTGTATCATATGAATTGTTTATCTAGAAGTCTAATTTCATATCGTTCAAGAATCAACCAATTTGGATCATTCTAAAGTAAGATATGAATTTTCTTCTACAAATACTCCATTTCATCACAACACCATGTCTTGCAACAATTAATTTATTTGACTTACTTTGCCACTGAAACTTAAAATATGGTATTCACAAAAAGTTGTAGGTAATGATGTTAGGGTTATTCAAAAATTTTAATCACCTAATTTGGACCATCCTATTAAAAGTTATCCCCATAATACAGAAGCAATATCATTTCCATCGAGAATTGAAACATCATATACAACGTTTTTAGGGGATGTTACCTTATCTCCCACTTGAGAACATTCATCCTTGAATGAGGAAAGACTTAGATTGAGTAGAGTAGAGAGTAAATCAACAACCCATCATTAATGCAATAGTGCAATTTAAAACATCATTCGAAACATATTTCATAATTTTGCAAGCATATGACAAGAAAAGTTGAAATGCAAGGATTTCAAGTAATTGAGCAGGGACAACTTAATACCTTAGGTTTGGGTAGAGGAAAAAAGATAAGGGTATCTCTTAATCATATCCTCTTCCGCTTCCTATGTAGCACTTTCGATTTGTTGATTCCTCCAAAAGACTTTAACAGATGCAACTTCTTTGTTCCTCAATCTCTTAACTTGCCGGTCCAAAATTTCAACCAAAACTTCTTCATAGGTCAAGTTTTCTTCAACGTCCACTACTCTCAAAAGAACAATGGAACTAAAATCACCCACATATTTTCTCAACATAGACACATGGAACACCAGATGAACCATGGCAATTTCCAATGGTAACTCCAACTCATATGCAACCTTGCCAACACATCTCATGATTTTATAAGGACCTACATACCTATGGATCAATTTCCCTTTCTTACCAAACCGAACTACACCCTTCATGGTTAAAACCTTCAAATACACCCAATCGTCCACATTAAAGTCAAGATCCCTTCTTCTAGTGTCAGAATGGGACTTTTGATGACTTTGAGCCATATTTAACCTTTATCTAATGATCTTCACCTTCTCCAAAGCATCAAGTTCCAAATCAGGGACCAACAAAGTCATTTCACCTACTTTGAACCAATCAACCGAGGATCGATATCGTCTTTGTCATGACCTAACCCCATAGGCCACAACTGGGGTCCGACCTGGACCCCCTTATGCGTATCTATCAGCTATACTCAAGTTGAACCATGTGTGATGTGGTACTATACACAAAGTCCTAATAGGTCAAAAACCTTTTTATATACCTGTCGCTTCTTTCACCTATATCACGACATGAAAGGGCACGCAAGCCAACAAAGCTGCCATAACACAATAACATGTATAACATGACATACTCACAAATAACCCACATACACATATCTACATACCTCTAAAAGAATTAACTGTATCATATGAAGGGACAGGGCTCCCACCGTACCCCTAAATAAACCATATATACATCAAATGACTAGCCTCCAAAGTTAGGCTCTAGAACAGTGAAGCAGTTCCAACATCGCTGAGTGGAAACCCAAAGCTGGTGGATCTCCAGAATGAACATTTATACCTATGGGCATGAAACGTAGCCCTCTGGAGAATGAGGGTCAGTACGATATATGTACTGAGTATAAAGCATAACATAACATAACTGAGATAACGACTGAAATAGGGACACAGAAAATAAGTATGGCAGTTAACAATTCACTATACTTGTATCTTATGAAAAGAAGGCATGTATATCATCCTCATGTATCACTCCCGGCCAGCTATGAGACTCAGTATTACTATCACAGCCCAACCCCGTAGGCCGTGATGGATGACTGGACTGGACACTCACATGTACACCTACCACTCGTAAGTAATTTTGTCTCCTTCTTGACTTATAATGTAACAACAGGTAAGAAAACACATAAGTCGACGAGGCTATCAGAACATATGGGGTCGTCCCGTAACAAGTATACTTGTGAGACGATAAGGCTGTTATGACAAGGGAATGCCCCAAAACACAGTTCATGTAAACACAGTTGTACATATACATATACACAACCCATATATGGCTCATATATAGCCCATATACGCCTCATATATAGTCCATACACATCTCATACATAGCCCATATACATCCCACATACATATTCATAGACCTCTAAGAGTAAAAACAAAAGTAACATAAGGCGGGATAGGGCCCCTGCCGTACCCATACATAAAATGAATATATACATCAAGGTTTAGTACCCCAAAATTAGGCTCCAGCACAATGAAGCACCTCTAGACCGCTGAGTGGGACTCCTACGCTGACGGATCCCTAAGCCGTGTATCTGTACCTATGGGCATGAATGCAGCCTCCCGAAGAAAGGGGGTTAGTACGACATATGTACTGAGTATGTAAAGTATAACATGGCATAACCGGAAGTATATCAAAAATAGAGAAACATGGGATAAAATGTCATATAAGGAATCTGTACTTGTACTCTGTGATTTATAAAAACATGCATGCTCAAATTATACCATATAGCTGGCCCCTTCAGGGGTCCAGTGAATCACACCTGTAAAACCATTATAGGCCCCGTGCCATCACCACCTTGTTATAACACATCATCATATATATACATATATAACCCAACCCTTTAGTGAGGGGCGGTGGACAATACAGTGGAATTGAGCACGAATTTGATAACCGGCCTGGGACTCGGAGAAGAAGTGTTACAGTATACACGAGTAGAGTAGTGAGTAACTATATGTAAATTAAATCATTATCGGAGACTCGACTGTATAAGAAGATTGAGCTATTGTCTGAGGACCCAAGTAGTAATATAGTCCTGTCAAGTGCCTTCTAAATGCCATTAGGGGCTATAGCAACCAGAATTTCGGGGGTCCTAGGAATGTACTAAAGTAATGCTAACCACTTATGAACTCAGAAGCACTTGTTGTCATATAATCTTTCAAACTAGGAGCCTGTACATTAAACAGTTCCTTAACATATAGAAAGATCAAGAAAAGTAGTTCAATACCATGAGAGTTCAACATCCAGAAGGGAATAAGAGACGATTAATAACGGAATTACTTTAGAGATCGTGTTATCTTTAACTTACCTCTAAGACATGCCAAAGGAAACGAAAGAATAGGCTTTACATACCTCTTTACGGGTTACTCTTTCCCCCGTTCGTCTCATCATCCTTTGAACCTAAGTAATATGAAAGAAATATGAGATCAACATCCTTAGACTTTTCAGTGTCTTATACTACCTATGAGTATTCACAAAATTCATTTCCTCGCTCATCTTCTCGACTAGTTCTTTAATTAGTTAAAGAGTTAACAGAAATTGGGCAGCACCTCCTCTATAATGTGCCCTATCCGAATTCCCAATTACGCCCTTAATACCTACAGCCAACCAACAACATAACCAGCAGATCATATATATATATATAACATGACAACATTACACAATATAAACTCCAAATGACTCGCTTGAAACTACGATACCAAAATAAGGTTTCTAGTTTCCGTTTTGCAAAACCTTTAACCGTATGAAGTGGGGGTCATGTGGATGCAACCAGCAGCTCCCCTACATCCTTTATAACACTCTTAGGCCCTGAAACACACCACCACATGGCCAGTAGCATCCCCCACACGCATAACGCCTCATTTCGACTATAATTTAACTATAACAATTCCAATTTAGTTTATTTCGGACGTCGAGCATTTCCATGATTTTTTTAAACTTCCAGCAGCCTACAAGGTGTGTAATACACCCTATAAAAATACCATAAACTTCAAATTAGAATAAAATACCTTACCTTATCCGAAATTGGTCAAAATTCACCAAAATTGCGCCTCGAAACTTCTCTAGTGCGCTTTAAACACTGGTCAGTATAATCTCATATATTCGCCTACCATGGCTGCTTGATGTCCATTTTGGGCTGCACCAAGCCATGATTATATATTAATAATAACTTTATATCATCGTGGTATACACTATATAATTAATTTACGGGGAGAAATCGGGACTTACCTTATTTTTCCTCCAAGCCGTCACTATTTTCTCTCAACTTTAGGGTTTGTTTTCTTTTATTTGCTGCTGAAGTTTTGGAGTATAAACTGAAGCTAAGTCATGATATACATGTATATTGGTGGTCCTAGGAGGTGACACGTGTCATCCTCTAAGGGGGACACGTGTCCATCCCTTATTGGGCCACCGTATCTATGCAAGCAAGGAGAGGCTGCCACGTGGCAGTGGGGCCCACCTCCTCCAAGCAGGTGGGTCACCTGCTTGCTTGAGGTACTGCCATGTATCATTCCTCCATTGGCTGCCACGTGTCATTTTTTCCTCTTTCTCGTAGGTTCGTAATCTCGTCTTATTTTAAGAGCCTATGTAATCCATGCTACGTAATCTTGGTACGTACTCCGATAGCTTAAAAATATAAGACTTCTAAGTTAGTAGCTTACGTAGGTAAATCGAGTCCTACGACTTGTTACTTGGCCTTCAATTCCTTCCGACTTCTCTTGACCTTATTTCCAACCTTCCCTACTATGAGGTATCACATTCTTCCTTTTTAGAGTTGTTTGATAGTGTTGTAGCTTAGGCGGCTCACATGATAACTTCTAAGTAACTTAAGTAACAGTCCAAGCTTAAGAGTGTGGGGTGTAACAATTACCATATCATTGTAAATCATACCCTCATATATGACATCATTTCATACATTACAAGTACATCACTATGTCTTCATATGTATGCCTACCTATCATATCCGACCCTTTACTGAGGGTTTCAGTGAAAGAGTGGTGTACATGTCGTACGACACCTGACCCGCTATGGGACTCGATGCCATTATCATATAGTAAAATATACCTAAGAATGTTCGGCCCGATCCATAATTTAAAATAGTGCTGAAGAACGTACGACCTGATCCATATTTCAAAACAATGCCGAGGAACGTACGACCCGATCCATATTTTAAAACAATGCTAAGGAATGTATGGACTGATCCATATTTCCCACCATATCATCATATATATACCCGGCCTGGGACGCGGTGACGAGCATCATCACATACGGCATCATCATATGCTTCACTTCATTATATATGATATTTCATCATCGTATACTTCTATATATATATAACCGGCCCGGGACTCGGTGAGCGAAGAGTAAACCTAGGCACGACCGCATTTCTGACCCCCTTATGGGACTCGGATGATAGATAGGTTACACTATGCCCGAATAGAGTAGTGAGAAACCATATGCAATTTACATCATCATCAGAGACTCAATGAAATAGTCAAGTGAACTGTCACCTGAAGACCAGAGTAGTAATCATCTTAAGTACCTACTAAACACCGTTAGAGATCATATAACCTGGATTTCAGAGATCGTAGATATGTATCAAGACAGGGTTAAATAGCTTATGGAAGTAGAGACGTTTGTCATCGTAGAGACCTTAGGAATATGAGCTGATGCATTCAATTATTATTCATCAGATAGAAGACTCGAGGGTAGTAGTTCAACTACTTAAAGCATTCTAATATCAAGTAATGAATAAAAGTCAGAAGTTATACCCGGAGCTTATAACAGAAACTACCTCCACCTCATATCATATGTTATTGAATTAATACTTAAGACACTTAAAAAGGAAGAAGAGACAGGCCTTACATATACTACTATTCATGATCTAGCAGCCCTAAAAGGCAATAACTCAATTATTCCAGGAGTCTTAACATCACAAAGTGAGTAAAGTCTATGAATTACATTTAGAGTTTCATGAGTGGAATTATCCCCACATTTCATATACAAACCATTCATAACTTATACCTAAGATATGCCAAAAGAAAAGAAGAGTAGCTTTACATACCTATTACGGGTTAATCGTATCCAGACTCACTTCAATACTCCTTTGAAATATTTAACACAAAAGCAATACAAATATCAACAACCCTTGACTTTTCAGCAGCTAAAGGTGCACCCAAGTAATCATAGAACTCATTTTCTCGCTCGTCTTCTCGACTAGTTCTTTAGTTAGTTAAGGAGTTAACGGAAATTGGGCAACACCTCTCTTATACCATGCCCTATCTGAATTTCCAATTATACCCCTATTCACTTCATCCAACCAACAACAACATCCTGCAGAATATATACAAGCAACTCATATCAACAATACATAATACAAACTTCCAACGACTCGCCCAAAATTACGATATCCGAAATAGGGTTTCTAGTCTCTATGTTGCAACACCTTTAATCATACGTAGCGGAGGGTCTTGTGGCTGAAACCAGCAGCTCACAAACCTCTTTTAGGATACTTTTAAGCCCTGAAACACATCACCACACCACCTACAGCTGCAGCACCACAAGCACAATACCCAACTCAACTTCAATTTAACCATAACGACTTCAATTTAGTTTGCTTCTAACGTCGAGCATGTCTACGACATTCTTACACTTAAAGAAGCAAACAAGATGTATAATACACCCTATAACAATATCATAAACTTCAAATTGGAAGGAAAGACCTTACCTTACCCGAAATTGGCCAAAGCTTGCCAAAATTCGCCTCGGAAGTTCTCTAGTTGCGGCTGAAATATCGTGGCTTTTTGCTATCCATTTGGTTCTGATACAAAAAATAAATTTAAATCATTAATACCCTCATAAAATTTCCAAACCCTTACCAAAACTTGGGAGAATAGAAACAAGCCATACCTTTCTAGAACTTGTTAAAACTTGTCTTGGAAGTTCCATTAACATGCTGAAAATTAGCGAACTGTTTATATCTCTTCCTTGCTGCCCCAAAATGAAAATTTTCATTATTAAACACCTCTATATCACTGTAGGGTGCCTTAAATAATTAATTCATAGAATGAAATCGGGCCTTACCTTGGTATCCCCTCAAACCCGTAGGTCTCTCTCTCTAATCTCTAAGTTCCCTTTCTTTCTTTTGTTCTTGTTTTGGCTGAAGAATGACTCTAAGAGTCACATAAAACATATATATATATATATGTTGATTTAGGAGGTGACATGTGTCAGCCCCTTATTGGTCCACCTCAATCATACAATCAATTAGGTACTGCCATGTGTCTTTAGTGGGACCCACCCCCAAGTATGTGGGTCACCTACTTGACCCCAAGTAGGTGGGTCACCTGCTGCCACATGGCACTTTCCTATGCTTCCACATGGCGCCTCCTCTTGCTTCCACCTATCGTTCTCTTCTCCTCTTCGTGGGTTCGTAATCTCATCTTACTATAAGAACCCATGTACTCCTTGCTACGTAAGCTTGGTATGAACTTAAGTAGCTTAAAAAGGTAAGATTTTCAAGTTGGTAGCTTTCGTACGTAAGTCAAATCCTATGAATCATCACTTGGATTCCAACGCCTTACGACTTCTCATGACCCTATTTCCAACCTTCCCCACTATGGGGCATCACATTCTTCCTTTCTTAGAGTTGTTTGATAGTGTCATAGATTATCTGGCTCACATGATAATTTCTAAGAAGCTTAAGAGACATTTCGAGCTTAAGAGTGTGGGGTATAACATCCTTCCCCCTTTTAGAACATTTATCCTCGAATGTTAATTAGTCTTACGAGGTCTTACCAGGATTTTGGGAATTCTCTATACCCGTTGTCATCCATAGGCCTCCTACTCTTCAAAACCATCGATTCAAGAGTTTAGACTACCTGTAGACGTAGGGAATCCATACGGATATTTCTTCTCTATCTTTTTCTCATCACCTACTTTGATGAAAGCGACGTCCTTAGTTTGCAACCTTCTAATTTATCGACCCAAGATGGGGATAGGTCGCTCCTCATAGGGTAACTTCTCTGTTATATGGACCTCATCCACAGAGAATATTCTGGGAGGGTTGCTTATATATTTGCGGAGTATGGATCAGTAAAAACTAAATATATTGCTTCCAATCAGATGGTAGGTCCAACTCATAGGCAACTTTGCCTATTCTACGAATGATCCGGTAAGAACCAATGTATCCCCCTCTTGCCAAATTTTATTAAACCTTCCCTTGGTGACGCTTTCACAAATACTCATTTATCTACTTCAACTTGAAAGGTTGACGTCGACTATCTGCGTATGACTTTTGTTAACTCTGGGTTGTTAATAGTTTTGCCTGGATAAGCTTTACTTCATCCATAACTTGCTAGATTACCTCTAGGCTTACCCATTAATCGAAGGGCTAAATGTCGTACTAAGATTCACCTGTGTTCCCAATCCTTTCTGGAGTGATCTCCAGCGGTTAGCTATAAATTAAACTTTCCTGTCTGAGATAATAGGTGTGGGAACTCTGTGAAATCTCATTGTCCCCTTGCTATTTCATCTCGCATAACCCTCAGCTGAATAGGCCTTCCTAACTAGAAGAAAATAGGTCGACTCTTTTAGCTTATCCACCATAACCCGTATGAATTCATGCTTCCTTAGAATGCGAGGTCAACCTATACCATAATCCATATCAACTGCTTTCCATTTCCGGGATGGGGTTTCTATCTCCTGTAATAGGATATCAAGCTTCTGACGCTCAATTTTGTTTAAGCTATTGTACAATTCCTCTTAATCCAACTTGTAACACTTTAGGCATGCTATCCTGCGCTTTTACCCAGATCTGCTCTCCGGTTCTCTTACCACACATCATATTATAATCCTTGCACAAATATGTGTAGGTACCTAGAGAAGTCCAGAAAAATGCCTTAGCATTGCTATACTAGTGTCTTACCTCCTTCAGTCGAGGTCAGGGATCCACTATGGCTTTTGTCCTTAATACTGATTATATCTTAATAGTTCTGCCTCGAACTACCTTATACCTTTTTAATAGATTTGAAATATGGTAATCACATTGCTATTACCGACTTCTTTTTATCAAGTAACCACTTGATCTTACTCTTAGTATAATCTTTCCTGCTCTTGGCTTACTCTGCTCTACATGTGTCATTGTACTAACATGTACTTACCATCTCTTTTGCCATACTTATTTTGCTTCCTTCATTTACTCTTAGGTTTTCTAATATTCCAATATATGAGAGATTTCTTATCCTTTCTCTTTTGCTACCTGTATATCACAATGCCAGTAGCTAGTAACCCTGTTACCAACATCCTAACCTTTAGTCAAGTGTAGTCTGGCTATCCTTTATAATATATTTATGGAAGTAGAGACGTTTGTCATCATAGAGACCTTAGGAATAGGAGCTGATGCATTCAATTATTATTCATCAGATAAGAGACTCGATGGTAGTAGTTCAACTACTTAAAGCATTCTAATATCAAGTAATGAATAAAAGTCACAAGTTATACCCGAAGCTTATAACTAGAACTACCTCCACCTTATATCATATGCCATTGAATTTATACTTAAGATACTTCAAAAGGAAGAAGAGATAGGCCTTACATATACTACTGTTCATGATCTAGCAGCCTTAAAAGGCAATAACTCAATTATTACAGTTGTCTTAACATCACAAAGTGAGTAAAGTCTATGAATTACATTTAGAGTTTCATGAGTGGAATTATCCCCACATTTCATATACAAACCATTCATAACTTATACCTAAGATATGCCAAAAGAAAAGAAGAGTAGCTCTACATACCTATTACGGGTTAATCGTATCCAGACTCACTTCAATACTCCTTTGAACTATTTAACACAAAAGCAATACAAATATCAACAACCCTTGACTTTTCAGCAGCTAAAGGTGCACCCAAGTATTCGTAGAACTCATTTTCTCGCTCATCTTCTCGACTAGTTCTTTAGTTAGTTAAGGAGTTAACAGAAATTGGGCAGTACCTCTCCTATACCATGCCCTATCTGAATTTCCAATTACACCCCTATTTACTACATCCAACCAAAAACAACACCCTGCAACATATATACAAGCAACTCATATCAACATTATATAATACAAACTTCGAACGACTCGCCCAAAATTACGATATCCAAAATAGGGTTTCAAGTCTCTATGTTGCAACACCTTTAATCATACGTAGCGGAGGATCGTGTGGCTGCAACCAGAAGCTTCCACACCTCTTTTAAAATAATTTTAATCCCTGCAACACATCACCACACCACCTACAGCTGCATCACCACAAGCACAATACCCAACTCGACTTCAATTTAACCATAACGACTTCAATTTAGTTTGCTTCTAACGTCGAGCATGTCTACGACATTCTTACACTTAAAGAAGCACAAAAGATGTATAATACACCCTATAACAATATCATAAACTTCAAATTGGAAGGAAATACCTTACCTTACCCGAAATTGGCCAAAGCTTACCAAAATTTGCCTTGGAAGTTCTCTAGTTGCAGTTGAAATGTCGTGGCTATTTGCTATCCATTTGGTGCTGATAAAAATAATAAATTTACATCATTAATACCCTAATAATATGTCCAAACCCTTACCAAAATGTGGAAGAAGAGAACCAAGCCATACCTTGCTAGAACTTGCTAAAACTTGTCTCGGAAGTTCCCTTAACATGCTGAAAATTAGCAGACTGTTTATATCTCTTCCTTGCTGCCCCAAAATAAAATTTTACATTATTAAATAATGCTATATCACCATAGGATACCTTAAATAATTAATTTACAGAATGAAATCGGGCCTTACCTTGGTAGCCCCTCAAACCCGTAGGTCTCTCTCTCTAATCTCTAAGTTCCCTTTCTTTCTTTTGTTCTTGTTTTGGCTGAAGAATGACTCTAAGAGTCACATAAAACATATATATATATGTTGCGTTAGGAGGTGACACATGTCATCCCCTAAAGGTGACACATGTCATCCCCTAAGGGTGACATATGTCAGGCCCTCATTGGGCCAACTCAATCATGCAATCTATTAGAGACTGCGATGTATCCTTAGTGGGGACCACTCCAAGTAGGTGGGTCACCTACTTGACCCCAAACAGGGTGGTCACCTGCTGCCACATGGCACTTTCCTATGATACCATGTAGAGCCTCCTCTTGCTGCCACATGTCATTCTCTCCTCCTCTTCGTGGGTTCGTAATCTCGTCTTACTTTAAGAATCAGTGTACTCCTTTCTACGTAAGCTTGTATGAACTCAAGTAGCTTAAGAAGGTAATATTTTCAAGTTGGTAGCTTTCGTACATAATTCGAGTTCTACGACTTATCACTTGGCCTCCAATGCCTTCTGACTTCTCATGACCCTATTTCCAACCTTTCCCACTATGGGGTATCACATTCTCCCTTCCTTAGAGTTGTTTGATAGTTTCGTAGATTATCCGACTCATATCATAATTTCTACAAAGCTTAAGAGACATTCAGAGCTCAAGAGTGTAGGGTGTAATAGTCTCCCATACGAAGCCTCAAACGGCGCCATCTCAATACTTGAGTGGTAACTATTAAGGCAAACTCGATGAGTGGTAGATGATCATCCCAATTTCCTTTAAACTCCAACACACAAGCCCTTAACTTATCCTCTACTGTTTGAATTGTCCTTTCGACTTGCCTATCGATTTGAGGATGGAATGTGATGCTTAATTTTTACCTTAGTAACGAAACCCTTTTGAAACGATTTCCAAAAGTGAGAAGTGAATTGGGTACCATGACCCAAAATAATGGATAATGGCACACCGTACAACCTCACCAACTATCGAATATACAACTTGGCATAGTCTTCGACACTATAGGAAGTCTTAACCGGTAGGAAGTGAGCCGACTTAGTCATTCTATCAATAATTACGCAAATCGAATCATGACTCTTCCAGGTATGAGGCAAACCCATTACAAATTCCATATTCACATATTCCCACTTCCAATTAGGGATTTCAATATCTTGGACTAGTCCACCCGGCCTTTGATGTTCGGCCTTCACTTATTGGTAATTGGAATATTTGGACACGAACCTTGCTATGTCCTTCTTCATGCCACCCCACCAATAGAACTCTTTTAAGTCTCGGTAAATTTTTGTCAAACTGGGATGAATGAAGTATGTACAATTATGAGCCTCCATCAAGATCTAATTCCTTAGACCATCTACATCCAGATGAACCGAGTCTAACTCTAATGTCAAATCACGTTCATAGTCCACCTTACAAAACAATCCTTAGGGCCCTATACTTCTATATGAAATTCTATTCCAAGAGTACTACCCCTTATTACCATATTCAACAAACCACGAGACCTAATAAAGAAACACCCAATACATCGTACATTTTCCCATATGCCATCAATGACACATTCAAGCCTAATTCTATAACCATTCTAATACACTTATTTGAAACCCTTAAAAAGAAGTCATCAATAGCCTACTACAATCACTCACATATCTACAACTATGCATTCAAGCCTACCATTTTAACCACTTTACGGCTCCCTTGAAGTCAACATCACTTGAGAATTTTCATGCCTACCTTAGTAGCTCTACATCCATATTTTCATTAACTCCTACCAAGGGCATACACATATACTCTTGCCTATCTAATGCACACAACAAGATCCATCTAGCACTTCTTCTATGTCTATAACCTTAAATGGAATAAGCATGCGAACATCATCACTATACGGAACACCCACTCTCTCTCTATCTATCATGACTCATCTAATATCATTAACATTAGAATAAGTAACCGATCTTGATAACTAGGTATTCTATCTCCCCATTGTGAGAAAACTTCAATCTTCTTATCAACCACTAATTTAGTTTATTTAACTAAGACTGGACCCATGTCTTGCCTTGCTTTTACATCTGATACCAATGATGATTCCAACAATTTTGTACAAGAATACCACCCTCATTAATATCAATCCCCCTTTGGATTGGAACTCTTCTTGAAGACATCTACTAAAAATCGCAAAGAATAATTATTAGGGGGAAAAATACCTAGAGTATGCTCTATCGCACGACATAGATCATGCAAGAAGGGAAACTTTCCTAAATTCCTCATAGTCTCCTATTTGTAATTATGGCATGCTTTACAACCAAGAACGAACCCTATTTGGTGCGATATATTGGACTCCAAGGACCATTCAAAACCTTAGGCTCTGATACCAAGTTTGTCACGATCCAATCCTAGGGCCTAAATATGACATGATGAAAGAGGAACCCGAAAGTATCTCAAATAAGCCTCTTAACATTCTTTTAGCCTTTCATTGGTAATGAAAATAAATAAACAAGTGGAAATCATAATATTAAATCTTCACCTTACATATGTCCAATAATACCTTTAACTTTTAGATTTAACGGGGCTAAGATAAGTCCCTAGCTCACCCTCAATCATAATAGAAAGAAATGTCATAGTAAGTGTCTAAAGATCTCAACATATCATAAGATACAAAGATAAATGAGTATAGTTCTGGGAACATGGGAACTCACCAAAAGTAGTCTTCAAACAAAATCTCAACTAGCCACGTGGAATAGAATGAGGAGGAGCACCGTTCCCTACATAGTGATATCATGTAGCCAAAAGAGTATGTATTAGTACTTTGAATGTACTAAGTATGTAAGCATGCATGAACATTGAGAAAATATTAAAATATTGAAGTTATATGAAACATAATGCAATGCATGCATAATCAATCATATAGATATCCTGTAAAACATTTATTTTTATGGGAAAATGACCACAAAAGACATTTAAGACCATGCGAGCTATTACAAGGAATCCAACATAATCTCCTAAGTTGGACGGGGAGACTACTTGCCAAGTAGAACTCCGTCAAGTTTATTCATTTCTTTAACTTTAACTTTAAGGGCAATTTGTGGATCCATTAGCCTAAGCCTACAAGGGCTCCTATGTTGGCACATAGTTAATGAGACAAAGGGTTGCTACTAGGATTCCCTTACTGAATCCCACCTCAATATCCCATTAGGTGTTAAGTCAATCCCACAGAATAGTTTAATACTTCAAAATAGTCATAGTATATAGCTTGAGAATTCAAAACATCATATTCGATAGAATACCTCATTAAAATCTTTGGTAATTCAAATATGCAAGAATTGTCCTTATTGCATAAAGAATCCATCATTCATATCATTTCATAATTCTTTCATTTCATAAGATTCCCCTTTGATCATAGACATTACTTTTATAATCGTTCATTTGGAGTCAAAACTTTAAAGTCAAACTTCATTGAAAATATAGTAAAACTAGATGGGTTCAAATCACTTCAATTTTCAAACATTAATGTAAATGAAATTATGCATAAACACTTTGAAATCCAACAATTAAAAATCATGCTTTAAACAACCCACCATGAATTTCAAGAACCTTGAAAGAGCTAATAGAGAAAATACTTGCAAACCATTAATTCATACATATGAAATTATTTTGTATCAAAATAGATCAATAATCATTAGTTTAACCATGATTCATGCTATTAAGTAGAAATAAGAATTATCCATAAGAAAATCTTACTTGAAATCAAGAGATTTAGTTAAAAGAGTTTTGAACTACATGGGTGGAAGAACCAATGGATGAACACTCACATACCGTAGAGTAAGCTTAAAGAAAATAAATATAATTTAATATATAATAAAAATACTTTAGGCATGAGAGTAGAAGGAATACTCTCATTGAGGCCTTATATACCTAGAATCCAAAACGTTGCTCAGAATTGAAGGACTTAATAAACACTCTTAAATCCTAGCATTTTCTCATCGCCGGGATATTTTGTGTACTACCCGTAGTATATGAATTCCTAGAATAGTATTTCTACACTACTAAGAACTAAAACTATATTTTGATAATGAGTAAAAGAGTGTATAGAGAGAAGAGTTGCTTAAAAAAGCTTGATGAACAAAATGATGAAATAAGGTGGATATTTATAAGTGTGAAGGAGAGACCTAACAATAATTAAAATAATTATAAAGAAAAATCTAAAAATTTAATGGAAGATTGTGATGTCATGGGTGATGTCAAATGGAGGACTATTGATATCATGAGTGGTGTCAAATTGATCTAGATCTTTCCATGGTTGGTAAGATGGACCTTCTTTTAACGAAATATCCTTTTTTGGAGCTGCGTTAAAAAAAGATAACTTCCTCATTAGGATTTGGAGTCTTCATATGAATTATTTATCTTGAAGTATAATTTAATGTCGTTCAAGAATCAACCAATTTGGAGTACCCTATAGTGAAATATGATTTTTCTTTTACAAATACTCTATTTCATCACAACACCATATCCTGCAAAAATTAATTTATTTGACCTACTTAACCTCTGAAACTTAAAAAATTGTCCATAAAAGTTGTAGGTAATGATGTTTGGGTTATTTAGAAATTTGAATCACCTAATTTAGACCATCCAATTAAAAGTTATGCCTAAATTACAGAAGTGATATCATTTTCATTGAGAATTGGAACATCATACACAACGTTATTAGGCTAAACGCAAGAAAGGACAGCAGTTAGGGACTACGAATTACAAAAAATGAAGCCACCAAGATCAAAACAATTCATGCAATGATGTTCCTTATGGAAACCCCCACAACTTAGCCCCAAGAATCGATGAACATGGAGCTAAAATGATCACAAAATAGAACTCCAAAATTCATAGCAATCTTAACTGGAAAATGTTAAAAACAACAGCTAAATCCATGATTTTGCCTCACATGAAGCCTTTCCTTAAGATTCCATGCTCACCAATGCATTGTTCATGAATTTCCTTGAAGTTAGACTCTTGAATCTCAAAAATCGGGTTTATATAGACCAGGAAATTAATTCCCAACTCTCTTCAAAAATTCACTTCAAAAATTACCCAATGCAGTAGCTAAAGTCAAGATTTTACCACCATAAAATGCCCCAAATCAGTTTTCAAACTAACCAATGCATTCTTCTGGAAAACTTTCACAAGTTTGCCTTTTGGACCACCCAATTTGGAGCTCTAGAACTCAAGTTATGGAGTTTTGAAGTTGGTGAAAAGGACAAATAACGAGTTGCACCAGTACTGCTGCAACACCTATTTTTGGTGAAGTCCATAATCTTTGATGAGGTGCTTGAGATTTCTTTGGAATCTCATACGTGCAAACAAGATATGCTATCCCACTAAATTCGACATTCTAGACTCAATGGCTCATTCGAAATTCTCATACAAGGTAATTTTAACAAAAAGTGAGTGCCACACCCAAGTGTCATTTAAGCTAAATTTCACAATGGGCCTCGAGATTAGACCGAAAGCCTCAGAAAGCAAACAAAGGATCCTTCTAGACTAAAATCAATATTTTGGAACTAATTGCATTGTTAGAATTTTCATCCAAATGTGTTTTCCCAAAATATTGACCAAAGTCAACCATAGGCTAATTTTAAAAGGCAAAAGTGCCAAATGCCCCCAAACTCATAATTTGCCTTGATACATGTGTTGACCATGATACTAGCCTAATTTTTACATTCCAGAGCTGATGGAACTATTAGAATTCCATTCTAAGGTCATTTAGCAGAAATTATGAACGAAGTCAAATTTTCAAGTTATAAAAGCTCCAAATAGAGAAACAGGCCTAAAACCCCAAATGAATGACCAGGTGATCAAAAAGTCAGTGCCAGGAAGTCATTAATGACCTAGGATTGCTACAGGAATTCTCTTAATGACAACATGAATGCTTTATTTTAAAAAAGACCTGGAGGGTCATTACAACAGCATTATCAACTTGACAATGCATCCAATAGACCTTAACCACAGGAATGGCTCTGGATCGTAACTGTCTGACATCTCTTGCTAAAATAGCAACTGGCTCCTTAATATAACTCAAATGATCATCCAATTCAACCATATCATACTAGACCGCATGGGACTCGTCTAGAACATACTGGTGCAACATCGAAATATGAAATATTGGATGAATAGATAAAAAGGCTGAAGGTAAAGCTAACTCATATGTAACCTTGCCAACTGTCCTTAGTATCTTGAAAAGGAAAATATACTTAGGGATAAGCTTTCCCAGTATCCTAATTCTCATCACGCCCTTCATGGGTGATAGATGGAGAAATACTTTATCACCAATGGCAAATCTCAATGGCCGATGCCTATGATCCGCAAACTCTGGTATCTACTCTGAGCTATCCTAAGCCTATCCTAAATCACTCTCACATGATATAAGGCCTCTTGCATCAAGTCTAAAATGCGCGGCTTGGGTTCCGTAGACTCAAACCAACCAATTATAGAACGGCAACACTTACCATATAAGGCCTCGAATGGAAAAATTTGAATACTAGAGTGGTAGTTGTTGTTGTATGCAACTTCGCCAAGGGAAAATCTAGTCCCATTAACCTCCAAAATGTATAACACAAGTCTGTAACACATCCTTAAGAACCTGAATAGTGCACTCTGACTAGTCATCACTCTCTGGGTGAAAATCTGTGTTAAGGTTGACATGGGTGACCAACTCCTCCTAAAATATCCTCTAAAAGCTTGATATGAACTGTGACCCACATTTTGAAATTATGGAGATAGGTTGTAAGACCCTAAAAATTTGAAAATTCCTAAACCAAGGAATAAAGGAGGAAATCTCAGAAAGTTGTAGAAGGTGGCACTAGGAGTTGATCAAAAAAGCCATCATGGGCCGTGGTAAGTATCACACACTGTGGTGAGCAATCATGGAAAAGATTCAGAGAGTGATACTTGAAGGAAAGGAACTACGATGGAGGAACACAGACCTTGGTGAGCACCATAGACGGTGAAGCCCTCCGTGGTGACCCTTTTCTAAGGCCGTCAAGAAATTTCCCAAGGCAAGGACTACAGGGAGATCGCCACGGGGTCGTGGTACTCTTTATAGACCATGGTATTCTTCCATGGTGGGAACTCTGCAAGTATCATATAGGAAATCTGCACCACAACCATGCACCACGGGCCGTGGTGAGAACCACAGCTGTGAAGGTCCCCTGTGAAGCTAGTTCCGATCAGATTTTAAGGGAAATTTTAGTCTTTTCCTACATTTTATTTCAAAATGAAGTCATTTTAAGGACATAATTCACCCAATTAAAGACCCTAAACCCTTCTAAAGACTTCATTCTTCACATTATACTCAAGGTACACAAATTCTCTCTTTTCAAACTCTCCCAAGAACTTCAAAACAAGCGAGGGTTTCATCTAAAGGCATCTTCAAGTCTTCTTTTCTTCTCAAGCTTTCATTAGGGATTTTGTTTCCCTAAATTATATGGATGTCATCTGTGGGTTCTTCCACTTGTGGAGCCCAAACGTTTTCTCAACTTAGTATTTAAATTCTAAATGGTGGAATCTTATGGGGTTTTGCATAATAATTCTGAATTCATAGATTAATGTTTATTTGAAGATTATTAACCCATATTGATGTATATTGACTCTCAATTTTATGAAATTGGTGTTTTATCAAGGTTCCTATGTGAAGGTTTGAAAGTAGTTTTAAATAGTAAATGATGGGTTGTTTTAAGAAGTTCTAATTGCTATATTTCCATCATTCTCCTGCATGCTTGCATTGTTTTAAAATGTATTGAAAGTTGAATGAAGTAAACGCACATAGTTTCCTTATGTTGAATGAAGTTCAAATGAAATCTTTGACTCCGAATGCAAGATTATGAAGCAAATATTTATGTTTAAGGGAGTCAAATGAAATGATTGAATTATGATAAAAGGGCTTCTTAGACAAAGAAAGGATTCAATGTGAAAGGACAATTCTCACATATTTAAATCAAATGAAATATTTTAATGAGCTATTCCACCGAATGATGATTTGATGTCTAAAGTTATATGAATGGTCATGCTATTATGATATGTAAACGTATTTCCTTAGAAATGACCTAGCATTGAATGTAGCATGAAGATGGGGACTCGACCTAAGGGGCCCTTAAGTAAAGTCTTATGCTGCATTAAGTTTTCGTCAACATAGGATCCTTTATAGGATATTTAGGCTAGGGGACCCATGATTAGCCATTAAAGTTAAGGTTAAAGAAATAATTAAAGTTGATGGAGTTCTACTCGGAAAGTAATCTCTCTGTGCCAACGTAGGGGGTTATGTGAATTCCATGTAATAGCTCGCATGGTATTAAATATCGGTTACAGTCATCTTAACAAAAAATGAATTCTTTAAGGTATGATATGATGATTTCTCATGCATGCATTCACTTATGCATATTTTTTATAAATGTCTTAATGTTCTTCGTTGTATAGAATGCTCACATACTTAGTACATTCAAAGTACTAACGCATACTTTTGCCTATATGATATCACTATATAGGGACCAACTTTCCTCCACACTTCTATATTTCTAGCTTATGTCATGTATAGACTATTGAGTTATTTTTTGTACTTTTGACTTATATCTTGAGGGTGAACGTGGGATATCTAGAGTGGATGGTGGAGGGTTCAAACCTCAAAGGTCCAATTATGGTAACAATGGCAAGAGCTAAGGTGGGCAACGGTTTATGGGAGAAGGTTCCACCAATACTCCTCCTCCAAGGTTAAACAAGGATAAAGGTGCTAATGTAATGGTCCCAAGAGAGAATGTCGGTGATCAATATTTCCCCTCTTGCAAAAAGTGTGGAAGGAATCACGAATAGGAATGCTTAGCCAACTCCAATGCATGCTTCAAATATGGAAAATCGGGTCATCATGCTTGAGATTATAGGGGTGGTGGTGTTAGGACTCAAGGACAAATTGCTAATAGTCAACAAGCTTAAAGAGGTGACCAACATACCAACCACTTCTATGCTTTTCATGGGAGGCAAGAGGTTGAGGAAGCACCAAATGTAGTTACCGACATATTAAAGGTCTTTTCTTTTGATGTGTATGCATTGCTAAATTTAGGTGCAAACTTGTCACTTCATACTCCATTCTTAGCTAATAGGTTTGATGTATTAACTGAAATATTAGTAGAGCCTTATTTGGTGTCTACCCCTATTGGTGAGTCTGTTATTGCTACAAAGGTCTATACGAGATATCCCATGTCTATCTTGTATAAAGTTGTTCTTTGTAATCTCATTGAGGTTGACATGGTAGATTTTGATGTTATACTTGTGATGGATTGGTTACAAGCATCTTATGCTTCCATATATTGTAGGACTCGTCGAGTCAAGTTTTAATTCCCAAACGGGTCTATTCTTGAATGGAAGAGTCATGATTCGGTAATGAAGGGTAGGTTCATCTCTTGTATTAAGGCTTGAAAGTTGATCGCTAAGGGTTGCATTTACCATATTATGAGAGTTAGGAATGTCGACTCTAAAAGTTCTTCCATTGAATCGGTTCCCGTAGTAAATGAATTTCCTGATATCTTTCTCGATGGCCTCTTCGGTATCCCTCCTGAAAGGGAAATTGATTTCAGTATCGATCTCCTTCCCAATACTCAACCTATATCTATTTCTCCCTACCGAATAACCCTTGTGGAACTAAAGGAGTTGAAGGAACAATTGAAAGACTTGTTAGAAAAAGGGTTCATAAGGCTAAGTATTTCACCATAGGGTGCTCCCGTGTTATTTTTGAGGAAAAAGGATGGGTCTCTTCGGATGTGCATAGATTACCACCAATTGTACAAGGTGACTATTAAGAAAAAGTACCCAATTACTAGGATAGATGATTTGTTCGATCAATTACAAGGAGCAAGTCATTTCTCCATAATCGATCTTCAGTCTGGCTATCACCAATAAAGGGTGAGGGAATATGACATTCTCAAGATGATATTCCAAATAAGCTATGGTCACTTTGAATTTGTGGTGGTGTCATTTGGATTGACGAATGCGCCGATGGTGTTTATGGATTAATGAATAGGGTATTTATACCCTACCTTGATACCTTTATTATGGTTTTCATTAATGACATATGTATTTACTCTTGAGGTGAGGAAGAACATAAAAATCAATTGAGGGTTGTGTTTCAAACATTGAGGGATAAGAAATTGTTTGCAAAATTTAGTAAGTGCAAATTTTGGTTGAAAGAGGTGGCATTTGTCATATATTGTCCGGTGATGGGATCAAGGTTGATCTTAAGAAAATGAAGGCAGTCAAGAATTGGCCTAGACCATTTTATCCTTTGGACATTAGAAGTTTTTTGGGTCTAGCAGATTATTATAGAAGGTTCGTTGAAGGTTTCTCTTCCATCTCATCTTCTATGATAAAATTGACCCAAAAAAGGGAAATTTCATATGGGCAAATGAGTGTGAAAAGAGTTTCCAAACTTTGAAAGATAGACTTACCTCCTCTCCTAATTTGACTTTACCAAAAGGATTAGAAGGGTTTGTGGTTTATTATGATACTTCAAATATTGGTTTAGGTTGTGTCTCGAGGCAAAATGGTAAAGTTATAGCCTATGCTTCTAGGCAATTGAAGGTGCATGAGCGTAACTACCCAACCCATGATCTTGAGTTGGCAGCCGTTGTCTTTGCTTTAAAGATTTGGCGGCATTACCTCTATGAGGTGCATGTGGATATGTATACCGATCATAAGAGTCTCCAATATATGTTCACCCAAAAGAACCTCAATCTAAGGCAAAAAGGTTGGCTAGAACTCCTCAAGGACTACGACATGAGTATGCATTATCATCCGAGTAAGGCCAATGTGGATGCCGATGTACTTAGTAGGGTGTCCATGGAGAGTGTGTCTTATGTGGATGAAGGGAAGAGGAGTTAGAGAAAGATGTTCACTGGTTCACTAGATTAGGGGTAAAGTTGAGTGGTATCGATGATGGTGGTACGGTTATTCATAATGGGTCCGAATTCTTTTTGGTGGTGGGTATCAAGTCAAAGCAATACCTTGAACCGACACTAGTGGAGTTAAAAATATTGGTGAAGGAAAGAAGGTAGAGGTCTTTTCATAAGAGGGAGATGGAGTACTATACTACCAAGGTAGGTTATGTGTTTTGGATGTGGATGGCCTATGGAGTTTAATTTTGAAGGACACTTATAATTATTCATACTCTATTCATTCCTGTTTGATGAAAATGTACCGAGACTTAAAAAGAGTTTTATTGGTGGGGTGACATGAAAAAGGACATAGAAAAGTTCGTGTCCGAATGTTCGAATTGCCAACAAGTCAAGGCTGAAATTCAAAGGCCGGGAAACCTAGCACAAGATATTGAAATACCTACTTGGAAGTGGGAAGATGTGAATATGGAATTTGTATTGTACTTGCCTCGTACACGAAAATATCATGATTTGATTTGGGTAATTGTTGATAGAATGACTAAGTCGACTCACTTTCTACCAGTCAAGACCTCCTATAGTGCCGAAGATTATGCTAAGTTGTATATTCGGGAGTTGGTGAGGTTTCATGGTGTTCCAATGTCAATTATTTTGGTTTGTGGCACCTAATTTACTTCTCACTTTTAGAAATCATTTCAAAGGGGCCTCGGTACTAAGGTAAAGTTAAGCACCGCATTCCATCCTCAAACCGATGGGCAAGACAAAAAGATAATTCAAACGGTAGAGGATATGTTAAGGGTTTGTGTGTTAGAATTCAAAGGGAATTGGAATGATCATCTACCATTCATCGAGTTTGCCTATAATAATAGCTATAATTCAAGTATTGAGATGACACTGTTTGATGCCTTGTATGGGAGGGAATGTAGGTCTATAGTTTGTTGGTTCGATGTGGGTGAGCTGACCTTGTTGAACCCTGATTTGGTGCTTGATGCTTTCGAGAAGGTGAGGGTCATTAAAGAGAGGTTGAAGATGGCCCAAAGTCGTCAAAAGTCCTATTTCGATACCAAGAGAAGGGATCTTGAGTTTAATGTGGATGACTGGGCGTACTTGAAGGTTTCACCCATGAAGGGTGTGATTCGATTTGGTAAGAAAGGTAAATTGAGCCCTAGGTATGTAGGGCCTTATAGGATCTTGAAATGTGTGGGCAAGGTGGCTTGTGAGTTGGAGTTGCCTTTGGAAATGACTATGGTTCATTCGGTGTTCCATGTATCTATGTTGAGGAAATGTGTGGGTGATTCTAGTTCCATTGTGCCATTAGAGATAGTAAATGTTGAAGAGAACTTGAGCTATGAAGAGGTCTCGATTGAGATTTTGGACAGGCAGGACAAGGTATTGAGGAATAAAGAATTTGCATCCGTTAAAGTCCTCTGGAGAAATAAACAAGTTGAAGCGGATATGATAAAATGTTACCCTCATTTTTTTCCTTCCACTCAAGCCTAAAGTACTAAGTTATTCATGCTCAAGTGTTTAAGACTCTTATGTTTCAATTTTCTAATGTCTGCATATGCATGAATGTTCATGAAGTTGAGTTTTAAAGTTATGTTTTATGCTAAAGTTTAAAGATCTCATGTTTGATGCATTTCTTGTGTCATTGTATTCATGTTGGTTGTTAGTCCTCGTGCCGTGTTCTTGTCCATGCTAATGATTCTCATTTGAGGACGAATGTTACCAAAGGGGATATATTGTAAGACCTCGGTAATTCAAAAAGTCCTAAACCAAGGAATAAAGGAGGAAGTCTCAGAAAGTTGTAGAAACTGGCACCAGAAGTTGACCACAGAAGCCATTATGGGCCGTGGAGCTCTTCATGGATCGTGGTGTTCTTTTGTGGTGGGCACTCTGCAAACCTCTTGCAGGACCTTCACCATAAATATGCACCACAGAGCGTGAAGGTCCCCCGTGAAGCCAGTTCTGGTCATATTTTTCAAGGGACATTTTAGTCTTTTCCTACATTTTATATCAAAATGAGGTCACTTCGAGGGAATAATTCACCCATCTAAAGACCCTAAACCATTCCAAAGCCCTCATTCTTCACATTAGACTCAATGAACAAAAATCCTCTCTTCTCAAACTCTCCCAAGAAATTCTAGCCAAGCTAGGGTTTCATCTCAAGGCATCTTCAAGTCTCCTTTTCTTCTCAAACTTTCATTAGGGATTTTTTTCTCAAAGGTATATGGGTTTCATCCACGGGTTCTTACAACCATGGAGCCCAAATGTTTTCTCAACTTACAATTTAAGTTCTAATATTGGAATCTTATCAGTTTTTGCATAATGATTCTAAATGCATAGATTAATGTTTATTTGAATATTATTTACCCATATTGATGTATATTGACTCTCAATTTCATGAAAATGGTGTTTTATCAAGGTACTATGTGAAGGTTTGAAAGTAGTTTTAAAGAGTAAATGGTGGGTTGTTTTAAGATGTTCTAATTGATACATTTCCATTATTCTCATGCATGCTTGCATTGTTTTAAATGTATTGAAGGTTGAATGAAGTAAATCCACCTAGTTTCCTTATGTTGAATGAAGTTGAAATGAAAGCATTGAATCCAAATGAAAGATTATGAAGTAAATGTTTATGTTTAAGGGAGTCCTATGAAATGATTGAATTATGATGAAAGGGATTCTTAGCCAAAGAAAGGATTTAATATGAAAGGACAATTCTCACATATTTGAATCAAATAAAATATTTTAATGAGCTGCTCCATCGAATGATGATTTGATGTCTAAAGTTATACGAATGCTTACATTATTATGATATCTAAACATATTTCTGTGAGAATGACCTAGCACCGAATGTAGCATGAAGATGGAGACTCGACCTAAGGGGTCCTTAAGTAAAGTCTCATGCTGCATTAATTAACTATTCACCAACATAGGATCCCTTGTAGGATATTTAGGCTAGTGGACCCACGATTAGCCATTAAAGTTAAGGTTAAAGAAATGATTAAAGTTGATGGAGTTCTACCCGGCAAGTAATCTCTCTGTGCCAACGTAGGGGGTTATGTTGGATTCCATGTAATAGCTCTCATGGTATTAAATATCGGTTACGGTCATCTTCTCACAAAATGAATGCTTTAAGGTATCATATGATGATTTCTCATGCATGCATTCACTTATGCATATTTCTTATATATATCTTAATGTTCTTCGTTGTATAGCATTCTCACATACTTAGTCAATTCAAAGTACTAACACATTATTTAGGGACCGGCCTTTCTACACACTCTCTTCCCCGTGGCTAAGTTCGATTATTGAAGGTACTACTATTTGGTGAGTTTCCATATTTTGAGAACATTACTTCTATTTTTCTAGTTTATGTCATGTATAGACTGTTGAGTTATGTTTGGTATTTTTGATTATATCTTGAGGGTAAACTTGGGATATGTCTTAACCCCTGCTAAGTCTTTAGAGTAGAAGGTATGGTTGGACAATATGTATGATGTTCGAATGACTTGACTCTTATTCTATGTAAAATCCCATAGTCCCGTTATCCCTTACATTTCCGCTTATTGTTGATTCTCAATTCCAATGAAAAGCTTTATGAATGTTAAGAGGATTGGTTGAGGTACCTCCAGGTGTCTCATTCACCATGTCATATCTAGGCCCTAAGCACAGGTCGTGGCACATGCACACCATGGAGATGAAACACCTCCCAAATGTTGATACAAGCCAACCTCTCAATACTATAGGACGTATGAACATGGAGGAAGTATGCTTGGTTGGTCAATCGATCCAAGATGACCCAAATACTATCAAGACTATGGTAAGTGCGAGGGAACCCCATAATGAAGTGCATGGTGATACACTTCCCCTTCCACTCAGGAATGGGTAATCTTTGTAGCTCGCAACTAAGACTCAAATGCTCGGCCTTAACCTGCTGACAACTCAAACAACATGACACATAATATGCAATATCTCTCCTCATGTCACTCTACCTGTAAAGTTGCCTCAAGTCACGATACATATTAAAGGTGCCTAGATGGATAAAATATCTGGAATCATAGGCCTTGCTAAGGATTAACTGAATCAAGCCCCCAACTCTCAAAACACAAAGATGACCACCAAACGTCAATACCCCATATAAATCTAAAGTAACCAAGCCGGTGTCATCTCCCAAAACCCGATCTAGAAGTTCAACTAAATCCTCATCCTCAAACTAACGTCGGTGAATCCGCTCTAATAGAGATGACTGAGCCCCTACATTGGCTAATACACACCGATAGTCAGAGATGTCAAGTCGAATCATCCAGTTAGCTAAGGACTAGATTTCCAAGGCTAAAGGTCTCTCCACAGTAGAAAGGATGGCTATATTACCTATACCTACTACCTTCCAACTCAAGGCGCCTTGCTCGGATTGTAGAGAATAGAGAGGTCATAGTACTTCAGGAGCTCAATCCAATAGCACTATCTCGAATTAAGATCCCTCTAACTCATAATATACTGAAGGCTCCAGTGATCAATATAGATCCTGCATCGAACTCCATACAGGTAGTGCCTCCAATTCTTAAGTGTAAACACTAGCGCTGCCAACTCTAAGTCATGAGTGGGGTATTTGTGCTGATGCAGCTTAAGATGCCTCGATGTATAAGTAATAACCTGGACCTATAGCATCATTACACCACCCTAATTGACGCTAGATGCATCACAATAAATGGTGAATCCCTCACCCTCAACTGGAAGAGTAAACATAGGAGTAACGGTAAGAGACTCCTTAAGCCTCAAAAATCACTTCTCACACTCCTCCAACCACACAAACGGAACATCCTTATGATTCAACCGAGTCAGAGGTATTACTATAGTAGAAAGCCCCTGAACCAAATGCCTGAATACCCGAGTCATTAATTCCGTGAACGCGGCAGGGGCATTAGTCATCCTAAAAGACATAACTCGGAACTCATATTGGCTGTAACCAGTCATAAATGCGGTCTTAGGTATGTCCGCTGGCCTAATCCTCGACTAGTGGTAGCCAGATGTTAAATCAATCATATAAAATACCATGGCACCCTGAAGATGGTCAAATAGATCATCAATCCTAGGCATAGGGTAATGGTTCTTTACTGTCACCTTGTTTAACTACCCATAATCAATACACATCCATATAGTACCGTCCTTCTTCTTAAAAAAAAGACGTTGGCACCTCAAGGCATTACGCTAGGCTGAATAAATCCCTTACCCAAGAGATCCTAAAGCTGAATGCTAAGGTCCTTGAGCTCTAGGGGGCTATATGGTATAGTGGGATGGAAATATGATGAGTACCCAACTCTAAATCAATGGCGAAGTCAATGTCGTGATTTGTAGGAAGGATAGGTAGGTTGACAGGAAACACATTTGCAAACTCTCAGACTATAGGTATTAAATCAACAATAGGTCCCTCCCTACTCATATCTCTAACACAAGCCAAGTATGCCAAACATCTTCTAGCCTCTAACCTTTAATCCCGTACAAAAGAAATCACCCCAACTGGCATGAGACTACAAGAGCCCTGGCATACCACCGGCGGAATACCAAACATGGCTAAGGTAACAGTCTTGGCATAACAATCCAATATCGCGCGGTGGAATCCACCTTTACTCAAATTGTGGAATCATGTATTTTACATTCTTTTATTTATTCTATCATTCTTTACTTTACACTCTGTGCATAATATATAATACAAATGACCAGCTGATCAGTGGTAATTATATAAATGGGGATCAACCCATGCTAGGATTTTCTTTCACCCCTATGATACCACCTATAATATTAGGATCGACCCTTGCTAGGTAATTCTTCCTCCTGGGAGACCACCCATAAATAATCAGATTCACTTTATATCTTCTTAGTAACATTTGAGATGGTTCTTTTGGTAGTCATAGCATTTTTGAGCTTCAGGACGATAGGGTTAACAAGTGACATATAAATAATCATATAAGGCAATAACAACAATGTAGAGAGTAGTTACATAAGTAGTGATATGAATAGGAGGTGAAATAACACATGGAACTTATTTATGTGTCACTTGTTAACCCTTAGTTATAGTGGAGCTTGCAGGCTAATACTATGTTTTGGAAAGCGAGAGGAGAAACTTAGAGAAATATCTGATTTTTATCAACTCTTAAAAGTGAGTAAATGGCCAGCAACTTGGGGATTATAAAGGCCATATTTTCCCTACCTCTTAAGTTCTAATTTCAGCTACCAATTAGTCAAATTGGTCCAATTAGGTGATGCACCTGCTTGGACTTATTTATAGACAAATTGGGCCCTTTATTTATTCAACTTGGACTGCCAATTTTTCCCTTTTCTAATATTAAAGCATGGGACAGAATTATACCCTTAGTTTGGGCCTTATTCTTTATTGGGCTCAAGTAGTTGGACTTGGATAGATTTAGTATTAGGCCTCATATCCATATCCTTTTCCTTTTTATTTAATGTGGGTCTCAAGTGAGCCCACTAATGTGTGAACTAATATCCCCCATCTACCTAGCCCATTTAAGCTAAGCAAGTAGGTGAGTTGCCTTCTAGCTTAATGAAGTCCAAAAGCACCTCAATTTCTATTATGTTTTTGGTCCATAATGTCCTTAATTTAACTTAAAACTTATATACACTGGATCAATTTAAACCTTAGACTTAAATATATCCCTCGATCTAAAACTTAAATACATTTAAAGTTGACGTTCACTTGATCATGGGAGTTTCCTTGAAAGCTTCTTTAATGTCACCACTCGTCTAGGAAATCATGTTCATTACTTATACCACTAGGCTATATCAAGTTCAATATATGTTGGACTAGTACACATAAAATAAGGAGTGTTACATCCTCCCCACCTTAGGAACATTCGTCCCTGAATGCTAACATAATCAAATAGCTTAAATAAGTTCAAACCTTAGTTTTAATCAACTGTTAACCACATAATAATGACCCATTCATGCGTATCTATTAATGCTCCTATTTTTCGCATTGTACTTCCTCTTTAGGTTCAAATAAAAAGGTTCCTTTTATTTTTTTGCTTCATGAACTTCCGACGTTACCTCTTCTACTTGATGGTTCCTCCAAAGCACCTTTACTAAAGCTACTTCTTTATTCCTTAGCTTCTTAACTTGATGATCTAGAATAGAAATAGGTGCAAATAGAAATAGGTGTTTCTTCATCGATAAGATCTTCTGTAACTTGTGCATGCTCAACAAGAGTCATATGGGATGGGTAACCTATACATCTCCGAAGTATTAAGACATGAAATACCGGATGAACTGTTGAAACCTCTTAGGGTAGCTCTAATTTGTATGGAAATTGTTTGAACCTTCTAATACTTTTATATGGACTTATGTAACACGGTCTCAGTTTTTCCTTCTTACAAAATCTCATTACCCCTTTCAATGATGACATCTTCAAGAATACCCAATATTCTATAGAAAATTCCATCCCTCTTTTCTAACATCCGTGTATGATTTGTGTCGACTTTGGATTGTTTCTTGCCATTGTTATATTATCTTAACCTTTTCCAAAGTTTGTTGAGCTAGATATGGCCAAAGTAAGGTGGTTTTACCCACTTCAACCCACAAAATTGGCCACCAACATTTCCTTCCTTACAAAGTTTCATAAGGTGCCATTTTGATGCTTGAATGGTAGCTATTATTGTAGGTAAACTCAATAAGTGGAAAATGATCAACCAACTACTCTTAAGTCCAATACACAAGCTAGCAACCTATCTTCAAGTGTTTGAATTTTGCGATTTGCTTGACCATCCGTTTGGTGGTGGAAGGTTGTAATTAAATTCACTTGTGTTCCCAAACTCCTTTGTAGTGAGTTCTAAATATTTGCGGTTAACTAAGCTCCCCGGTCAGATATAATAGATATTGGGACACCTTGTAACCAAACTATCTCTTTAATATAGAACCTTGCATACTCCTCAGCGGTATAATCAGTCTTAACCGATAGGAAATTTTCGTAATTGGTGAGTCTATCAACTATTAACCATATGGAGTCAAACATAAAAATTAAGTGAGGTAAACCAATAACAAAATCCATGTTGATCATGTCCCACTTCCAAGTTGAAGTTCCATACGGTGCATATAACCTCCCAACTTTTGTTGCTCTACTTTGACTCGCTGATAGTTTGGACATTGAGCCACAAATTTTACAATGTTCTTCTTTATTTCCCCCTACCAATACACTACCTTCAAGTCATGGTACATTTTAGTCTATCCCGAATTGATGGAATATTTTGAATGATGTGCTTCTTTAATTATCCTCTTTCTTTCCATTAACATTAGGTACACACAATCTATTTTGACAATGAAGTACTCCATCTTGTGTAAGCTCAAATCCCTTTGTTGTACCTTGATTTACCTTCTCCTTAAGTCATCGTAGAATAGAATCATTGAACTACTTCTCTTTCACCTCAATTAACAACGAAGATTCTATTGCATTATGTATAACAATCCCCTTTTTGGGGTTTCGAAAATACAAACTACCAGACTAGCTAGTTGACATAGATCCTTATCTATGTCTTTATTTTCCACGGTCTGCTCATTAGTTCTCACTATTATCCTACAACTCAAAGCATCGGCTACCATGTTGGCTTTCCCTTGATGGTATAGTATATCAACATTATAATCTTTTATTAGCTCTAGCCATCTTCACTGCCTCAAATTTAGGTCTTTCTGCTTAAAAATGTATTGCAGACTCTTATGGTTAGTATATATGTCAACGTAAACCCCACACAAATAATGACGCCATACTTTTAAAGCAAATACAACCGCTGCTAGTTGAAGATCATCTGTTGGGTAGTTTATCTCATGTGGCCACAGTAGTCTTGAGGCAAAAGCAATTACTCTACCATACTGCATTAGTACACATCCTAAGCCAACCCTTGAAGCATCACAATACACTCATATCCCTCCATGACTTCCGAAAGTACTAATGCAGGTGTGGAAGTTATCCTACTTTTCAACTCTTGGTTCCTTCTTTTACATGCATCATTCCACAAGAACTTGGTTGCCTTGTGTATTAACTTAGTTAAAGGTGAAGAAATAGAAGAAAGTCCTTCAATGAACCTTCTATAATAACCTACCAACCTTAGGAAGCTACGAACCTCTATGGGCGTTCTTGGCCTTTTTGAATCTTTCACAGCCTTTATCTTTTGTGAATCAACACTTATTCCTTCATCAGATAAAATATGACCCAAGAATGCCACTGATTTTAAACAAAATTCACATTTGGAGAACTTGGCATACAACTACCGATCACGAAGAACTTATAATACCCATCATAAGTGATTTTTATGGTCCTCTTCTGATCTTGAATACACAAAATATCATCTATAAATACTGTCAAAAGTGCATCTAAGAATTTCTTGAATACCCTATTCATCAAATCCATAAAAAACAATTGGTGCATTTATTAGCTCAAATGACATAACTAGAAATTCAAAATGACCATACATATTTGAAAAGTTTTCATGGGTATATCTTTCTTCCTCACCCTCACTTGGTGATAACTTGATCTCAAGTCAATTTTTGAAAAACACTTGGCACCCTGTAACTGATCAAACAAATCATCAATTATGTCGAAGGGATATTTATTCTTAATTTTCACTCTATTCAATTGTCGGTAGTCGATACACATCCTCAATGTGCCATCCTTGTTACGTACAAATTACACTAGTGCACCCTAAGGGGACACACTAGGCCTTATAAACCCCTTTTCTAACAAGTCTTTTAATTATTCCTTTAATTCACGTAATTCTTCCAAGTCCATTCTATATGGAGGTATAGAGATAGGTTGAGTGACTGGAATAAAGTCAATGTCAAACTCTACTTTTGGAGGTAAACCTTGAAGATATTCAGGAAATACATCAATAAATTTAGTAACTACCATAACATATTGAAGAGTTAGTGGTTCTTCCCCCACAACCCTCACTATAACTATATGACATATATAACCTTTTGACATCATCTTCCTTTCTTTAAAATAAGAAATAAACTTACCCTTTGGCACCGCAAAATTTCCTTCCCATTCAAGGAATGCCTCATTTGGAAAGTTGAAGTGCACTCTCTTAGTTCGTCAATCCACCATGGCATAACAAGAAGACAACCAATCCATAGCCATTATAAAATTAAATTCCACCATTTCTAGTTCAATTAGGTCAGCCAATGTGTCACGATCACAAATAGATACTATGCAGTTATGATAGACCCTCATAGCTATAATAGACTCATCAGTTGGTGTAGACACTTCAAATGGTTTATTCAATAATTTTGGTGTTCCTTTATGCTTTCATGCAACTAGTGGAGTGATATATGATATAATGGAATCCGAGTCAATAAATGCATATACATTATGTGAAAAGACGGACGATGTACATGTAACTACATTAGGTGAAGCCTCCAAGTTCTGTCGACTCCTTAGAGCATATATGCAATTTTTGACTCCGTTAGAACTAGTTGCTCTACTAAGACCTCTACCACGACCTTCAGGAACCTGCTGACCTCAACTAAAATGAGGCACCGATGATGATGATACAACGGCTGATCTAGTAGGTTGTGCTATATTATATGCCCTAGCATACCACATCAATAACAAGTATCTACTCTAATATGACATAATCCTAAATGAATCCTCTCACATTGTTTACAAGGCTGCCTAAGAGTCATTGATTGGATTTTACTTCCTTACTATGGATATCCCATTGTCTATGAACCTTGACTCTCACTTCTTTGTCTAAACTGATTTCCCCTAGACCCTTGAAATTAGGGTGGAGCGCTATCTATAGAGTAGGAAAATGATGGCCTTACTGGTCTATTAGAAAATTATGGCTTAAACTCATCTTGGTATGGTGTAAACTACCCTGTAGATCTCGCCATCTTGACTGTCCCTTTTCTGACTCTTGTGTCCTTGTTCTTTGCCTATGAACCTCCAACTTTTGCACAAAATCTTGCATCCTTTCTATATCCATATCTTTATTCAAGGAAGTAATAGTACAATCTCTAACCAGATACAAATCCAATCTATCCACATATCGGTGAAATCTATCCTCTATAGTAGAACCTATATTAGGAGAATGCCTGGACAAGCAATTAAATTGGATATTGTACTCTCTCACTTTAATATTCCCTCGGTGAAGATATAAGAACTGATCTTCATGAGCCTCTAGAATCTCCAATGGCAAATAATAATCAAGAAATGCCTTTTTGAACTCTTTCCAAGTAGTTGGAGGTGCATCTATAGCTCAGTATCTTCTTTACCACTTACATACATAACATCCAAAGTCCGTTGGATTTGATCAATAAAGTCTTATTGATTTCATTATGATCTAACCCAGTGAATGATGGAGGGTCCTAATTAATAAAATCACATATATTCATCCTAGCTGCCCTATCTGTACCACTAGTACATGCAATTGGACCTTCTTGCCTCTGTCCTTAACCATCAACTATACGAGTCAATATTTGAACCGTATTCCTCAAATATTGCATAGTAGCATTTGTAGGTGGTTTTGGAGGCACTCTTGTCCTTATTATCTCTTCAGGAGGTTGAGGAGTATAGGATGTCTATTATGGAGACTCATCTTGAACCTCATTTTCTTGTCTAGTGTAGCTAGTCTCTCCAATTGCCACTTCTACTTGCTTCCCTTTGCTTTTACTTTTCCTTTTTTATGACATCCGTACTATAAAAAATAATTTAAATATTAGACATGATCTATGTACTGACAACTCCTAAATGCCACATAGCCTCCTGTTTATAAATGTGGTGTACAATACATCTATAAGCAAGACGCTACATAGATATGAATTAGTAGAGTCCCTAGAATGACCCGCTATGATATAACTTTTTTCACACCAAAAATCACATTAACGTGGACAGGCACCCATTGACAAAAAGGCTCGGGAGAACCAGCCTGTAATCATGTAATATCTATGAATATTTAAAGGTGCTACCATGATGGATATTATGCTTTTATAAAAGTTGACAATGCAAAAAAAGCCAAAAAAAAATGCACATGAAGTGGTCGTTGGAGCCATATTGTCTAAAACACAAGACACAACCACACTTTATGCTATAGACTCAGAAATCCCCGAATCAAGCTGAAGCTAACCAATAGATGTTGGATGTTCTGTACTCCTACTGGGAGATCTATTAGCTCACATACCTACAACATGAAATGCAGGTCCCCAAGAGGGACATTACTACTGAAAAATATACTGAATATGTAAGGTATAAAGTATCTATATGTGAAAGAAGAACTCAAGTTAAATCATGTATTAATTTAAAGATAAAAAACCACTGTTACTCAAACTGTGGAATCATGTCTTTTACATTATTTTCTTTACTTTATCATAACTCTGCGCACAACATATAATACAAATGACCATCTAATCAGTGGTAAGTAAATAAATCAGGATGGACCCATACTAGGCTTTCCTTTCACCCATGGGATACGACCCATAATATTGGGATCAACCCATGCTAGGTGATTCTTCCACCCTGGGATACCACCCATCAATACTTAGATGCACTTTATATTTTCTCATTAAAATTTGAGATGGTTCTTTTGGTATATAGCATTTTTGAGCGGTAGGACCATAGGGCTAACAAGTGACATGTAAATAATCATATAAGGCAATAACAACAATGTAGAGAATAGTTTACACAACTAGTAATATGCATAGGTGCTGAAATAACACATGGACCTTATATAGCTAAAAGGAGAACTCATGCAACTTTTATTTAAAGTATATATGTAGATTTGACAATAAACACATGTTGGAATATATAGACATGTTAAAGAGTGAAAACAAGGTCATTAGTTGTAGTGGAGCTTGCAGGCTTCTCCTATGTATCATTTGCAATGAAAACCTAATTTTCATGCCGATGAATAAGAGATCGAATAGATTTATATACCTTATTGTACCACCTTGTTATTACCTTGAGTAACCTTTTTTCTTTCCAATTATATCTCTGCAATACAGTCGGTGATAAAATTAGTATTAGTACCTAATAAACACATTTAGGCAGTCCAATCTCACTAAAAATAATAGTAGGGTAGCAAGCTCGTAATTACCAAACTAAGGATGTTCTTCCAACCTCTCCTTCTCAAATTGCATTTGTGCAGCACACCGTTACATATATAACTTAGCCAAGAAGTTTTAACAGTAATAATGCATCTAAAGCAACTTATGAAGTATAATGCCTAACAACCTCACAAAATAATTAGTTGGTGTAACATTACACCCATTCCATATACTTCAATATCAACAATTCAAACCTTTCCAATATCAACCAAGTTTTCCCCAACTTGTTTACACAACAAACAGTCCCAAAATAGTACTCATCATCCAGTATATACTTGAACACATGCAACCATAGTTTCCATCATCATCCCACGAGTTCTTATCAAAAATACACTTCAATTATCATACTCAAACTTGAGTTTAGGGAAAAATAAAGTTAGGGAAGTCACCTTACTACAATTCTTTTAACTTGTCCTTTTTAACTTTGATTCTTCAATAACTTAACTTTGATTCTTCAATAACTTGAGTTTCTCTTCAAAATAAGCTAAATAAAAAGAGAAAATCCTCTCAAAAACCAAGAAAAGTGAGAAATTAAACTATGGATAAATTTTACCCTCTACTTGCAGTTGAGTATTAATAAAATGTTTATCTAGCTTTCCATGAGAGAATTAGGCTAAATCCATTAGTAATGACACTTATATTACCTTGCAAGGGCTAGGGTTTATTCAAGAACCCTAGGGAATTTATAACTTCTACTATGTTTTGGAAAGATAGGGAGAAACATAGAGAAAAAATTATTTTTATCAACTCTTAAAAGTTATGAAACAGACAACAACTTGGGGATTATAAAGGCCCTAGTTTTACACACCTCTTAAGTTTTAATTTCAGCCACCAATTAGTCAAATTAGTCCAAGTAGGTGATGCATTTACTTGGACTTATTTAGAGATAAAATGGGCAATTTATTTATTCATCTTGAGCTGCCAATCTCCCCCGTTTCTAATATTAAACCATGAGCAAGAATTATACCCTTAGTTTTGGCCTTATTCTTTATTGGGCTCAATTAGTTGGTCTTGGATAGATTTGGTGTTAGGCATCATATCCATTTCCTTTTCCTTTTTATCTAATGTGGGCCTCAAGTGAGACTACAAATGCGTGAACTAATATCCCCCATCTACCAAGCCCATTTAAACTAAGTAAGTAGGTGAGTTGCCTACTTTCTTAATGAAGTCCAACAAGCACCTCAATTTTTATTTTTTTTTGGTCCATAATCTCCTTAATTTAACTTAAAACTTATATACACTTTATCACTTTAAATGTTAGACTTAAATATAGCCTTCAATACAAAATTTAAATACATTTAAAATTGATGTTCACTCGATCATGCCACATGAAAATGTATGGGAGTTTCCTTTAAAGCTTCTTTATTTTAACCGCTCGTCTAGGATGCAAGTTATTTAATTATACCACCAAGCTATATCAAGTTCCATATGCGTATGAATAGTACACATACAGGGTGTTACATAAGGGGTTATTTGGTAGGAAGTATTCGGAGAAATAGTCTATGTATTATGTATGTTGTTATATAGTACTATGTTTGGTAGGAATTTAGGCCTATGTATAACTAATTCATGGATTAGTTATGCACCCTAAATGGTGTTAAATGATGGATAACTAATACCTTCCATATGGTTGTAATAGTCATACATGTGTTTAACACCATGGAATTAAGCTATGTAAAAAAAACATACCCCTCAAATCCTTTTAATGATCTTATTTATTTTCTTGATTTTATGTTTTATATTTGTGCTAAAAAATTTATTTAAATAAAGTAGCTTAAAATTTTTATTATTTAGAGAGAGTTGTTTGTTGCTAAATTGTCACGACCCGATTTCTCAGGTCATGATAGCGCCTACTATGACCCACCAGTAGGCAAGCCAACCCTATCCCAAAACTGTGAGTAATGGGATGTCAGGGTAGAAGCATATCGCCTTCCGACTCAAGGCATCCACTACTACATTCGCCTTTCCTGGATAGTAGAGAATAGAGAGGTCATAGTCCTACAGGAGCTCAATCCAGCGATGCTGCCTCAAATTAAGATCCCTCTGGCTCATCATGTACTAAAGGCTCCTGTGATCAGTGTAAATCTTGCATTGAACTCCATACAGGTAGTGCCTCCAAATCTTAGGCGCAAAAACTATTACTATCAACTCCAACTCATGAGTGGGGTAGTTACGCTCTTGTAGCTTAAGATGCCTCGATGCATAAGCAATAATCCAGACCTGCTACATCAGTACACAACCCAAACCAATGCCGGATGCATCACAATAAGTGGTAAAGCCCTCTCCCTTAGCTGGAAGAGTCAATATTGTAGAGGTGGTAAGCAACTCCTTAAGCCTTAGAAAGCTCCTCTCATACTGCTCTAACCACACAAACGGGACATCCTGGCGAGTCAACCAAGTCATAGATACCGCTATAGTGGAAAACCCCTCAATAAAGCGCCTGTAGTACCATGCCAATTCGATCAAGCTACAAATCTCAATCGCAGAGGTGGGCCTGGCCCAATCACTAATAGCCTCAATCTTCGCCATATCTACCATAATGCCATCCTTGGACACCACGTGCCCCAAGAATGCTACAAACTTAAAATAAAACTCACACTTTGAGAACTTGGTATAAAACCGCTAATCTCCCAAATTCTAGAGCACTACTCTTAAATACTGCTCATGCTCCTTCTGGATCTACGAGTATACCAGAATGTCATCGATGAAGACTATAACAAATGAGTCCAAGTATGGAATAAATACTCAGGTCATCAAGTCCATAAAGGAGTCAGGGGCGTTAGTCAACCCAAAGAACATCACTTGGAACTCATAGTGGCCGTAACGAGTCCTAAATGCGGTCTTAGAAACGTCGGCTACCCTGATCCTCAACCAGTGTTAGACAAATCTCAAATCTATCTTAGAAAACACCATGTAACCTTGAAGCTAGTTGAATAGGTCATCAATCCTAGGCATGGGCTAACGGTTCTTCACTATCACCTTATTCAACTTCTTGTAATCAATGCACATCCGCATAGTACCATCCTTTTTCTTAATTAACAGGAATGGGGCACCCCAAGGTGATATGCTAGCCCAAATGAATCCCTTATCCAAGAGATCCTGAAGATGAACACTTAGCTCTTTGAGCTCTGCGAGTGTCATAGGGTATGATGGGATGGAAATAGAATGAGTACCTGATTCTATATCAATGGAAAAGTCAATATCGCGGTCAGGAGGGAGGCCATGCAGATTAGAAGGAAACACATCTGCAAACTCTCGGACTATAGGTATTAAATCAACTATAGGTCCCTCCCTAGTCACATCTCTAACACAATCCAAGTATGCAAAACACCCGCTAGCCACTAGCCTCCAAGCCCAAATAAAAGAATCACCCCTACCGATTGCAATTGCAAGAGCCCTGCCACACCACTGGCAGAATACTAGGTATGGATAAGGTAACTATCTTGGCATAGCAATCCAGGACCGCACGGTGAGGGGATAACCAGTCCATGCTCAAAATTAAATCAAAGTCTACCATATCAAGCCAAATGCGATCAACCCTAGTGTCACACCCCTAGATAGTCACCATGCATGATCTAAAGACCTGATCCCCTACTAAAGAATCACCTACTGGGGTCGAACTATGTAATGGCTCAACTAATAACTCTACACTCATACTCCACCGAGGGGCACAAAATATAGATATATAAGAATATGTAGATCCAAAAACAAATAAAGTGGATGCGGGCTGATGGCATAATAAAACCGTACCTGTGATCACATTATCTAAGGCCTTAGCTTCTACTCTAGTTGGAATGTATAGAAGTGGGCCTGGGATCCTCTACCCTGTGCATCGACTCTGCCTCCTGACTTGCCTCCTCAGGGCCCTCCCCTTGCACCTTGATGACCACCCCTGCGGTCCTGGCCCTAGCCTCTACCTCTAACTGGAAGTACTGGTGCTGGCTCAAGTCTATCTGCCTGTAGAGGTGGTAAGGCTAGCCGACGATGAGGACAATCGCGGGACCAATGATCAAGTTCCCCGCATTTATAGCATCCCTGAGAATGTCGGTTGGAAGATGGAGGCCGGCCACCTCGGCTGGAAGAAATTATCTGTGAACCACCTCGGCCGTGACTCGAACTAGCATTAAAGCCAACTTGACTATGTTAATCACCCTCTAAAGTCTGAAGAGAGGACTGAAAGGGGCGGCTAGACTGACCCAGCTGAAATATCTGGAGAGATATATCATAGGACTCTCTAGGTCTATTATGATGCCATTCATGGCTATCCTCCTACCTAGCTCTCTTATTGTTGCTCTTTTAGGCCTCGTAACAGAGCAACTCGAGTGGGCGGGCATGGTCTTCCACCATAAAAAATGAGCAGCCCACTTAGGCTAAGGACTGAGTCTCGATCCACAACTGAAGCCTTAATCCTCTGAAGAATCATCAAACTCTCTCCTCTTCTGTGGGTAAGATCATGGTGGCATGTTTAGAGAGCTCATGGAATTAGGCCTCATACTCCGATATGGTCATGAAGCCTACTCCAATTGTGAAAATTGATTTTTGAGCTGATCTCTGATGCTCCTAGGAATAAATTAAGCCAAGAAGGCCTTTAAAAACTCAACCCACATCACTAGTGGAGACCCAACTAGCCTAGTCCATAGGTACGTACGCTACCACTATTGGGCAGGACCGTCTTATTGGTAAGTAGTGAAGTTGGCTCCTCTCGACTCCACTAGACCCAAGGTTTGCAGCCGCTCTCCGCAAGTGAGTAGAAACTCATTGGCATCCTAACTCACAACCCTAAAAAACCTCGACAGTGGTAGTCTAACGAACAACCTGAGCATCTTCTGCTCCTGAAGCGGCATGAAGCCCTCCAAATCATCTGCCTGAGCAGTGGGTGACGGTGGCTGCTGAATAACCGTGCCTCTAATATAAGCTGATCTTGTAGCGTTAGAGTAGCTGTAGTTGGGGCGTGCTGCATACCTCCAATAGCCACCAAAATCTGAGCGAACATAGCCTGTAAGTCTGGAGCTGCAACTGGCTAGGGTGGTGGCTATGCTGGTCTTGGGCCCATTGGCTGCAAATGTACTGGAGATACTAGCGGCTCCACCTCTAGCTCTAAAGTCTGCTCTTAGTCCCAGGCTGGTGCTGTAGCCCTGACACGACCCCAAGGTTGACCTCTACCTCTAGCGCACGTGCTACCCATCTTGTAAAAGAGTGGAACAAGTGAGATTTCTAAAAACCAATAAGACACACATTAGATGACAACGATTCAAAAGAGACATGTTCTTAAAAACATCCAATATCCTCCTGAAGATAAGTCACAGATGTCTTCATACTAATCCGCAGGACTCTACTAGACGTCAACTCTGTGCAAGTGACACTGATGAACCGAGGGCTCTAATACCAACTTTTCATGACCCGATTTCTCAGGTCATAATGGCGCCTCTTAATACCCACCAGTAGGTAAGCCAACCCATATTCTGGAACTGGAATAATGGAATGTCAAGGTAGAAGAGTAGCTATATAATCTAAAATAGTAAAGAAATAATAGGAGCATACATAAAAGGGCGGAAGAAACTAAATATGTACTAACCGAAAGATCCCTCCTAAAACCTGGAAATCACATATATAGAGCTACTAGTAAGAGAGTACAAGTCCCTAAAGTGGACCATGGAAACAAAGTTGTCACAAAAAGCAAAAGAAAGGAAAAATGTATAAACAGAAGGAGATGGGTAAATCCACGAGGCAATGTGCTCACCCTCACCTCTGATCATGACCGCAGTTGGCTCGAATTAACGCCGGTAGCTAGTACTCAGACCTGCATCATAAAAACAGATGCAGAGTGTAGTATGACTACCAAAACAACAGGTACCCAGTATGTATCATAGGCTAACTGAGCAAGGCAAGCAAAATTAAGCTAAAGTGAGAGTAAATAATCACAACCAAAGAAAGGGAAATAAGTAAATGTAGGTATGTATACGAGCATACTTAACAAACAAGTAGAAAGAATCTAGCTAAATCCCCCAAGCTCTTATAAGCCCAACGGGTTCGCTCGTGCACAAGTATAAGGTAACAACCTGAACGGACAAGAGCAAAGAAAAATGAAAGTAAAATGAAAGTAAAATGAATGAAGCCAAAAGGATTCCAATAATATTACCATTTCCCAGATTTGAACTAAACCATTCCCAAACTCTAATTCCTCAACCCAAAGCTAAGAGAAGATGAAGACTTGAACTGGAGATTTATCAGGAAATCAGGAATGGAACCATGTGTAAGCTGGACCAAGGACTTGAATAGGGTTACTGTAGCTAATGAGTCGACATAAGTAAGTTAGACTACTAAATTTAATCGGGTAACTATATCCCAGGGGTCAAACACGGTTAAGCTAGACCTCGGACTTCAACAAGGTAATAGTAGCTAAGGAGACTGAACACAAGTAATTTAGACCACGAACTTCAACTAGATAACTGTAGCAAAGGAATTGAACACAAGTAAGCTACACCACGGGCTTGAATCGTGTATTTTTAGCGAAGGGTTCGAATCAAATTAGAATCAACGACCAATCGAGCATCATGGGGAGTACCCCGCACTGAGTGCCATCAATATATCATTCCCTCCTGAACCATATACAACCAGAATCGTCGCGATCTCCAAAAATCAAGAACCAATCGATACCGAACCGATAGAAGAATATGGCAATATGAAGGTAAGGTCACAAGCTGTGTGACTGCCTAGCTAAGGCTCAGGCTATCAAACTCAAGTCTGCTATATCAGTCTAAAAGGAGTTAAACGTCCAAAACGACATCGGAGCAATTTTAAGGCCAAATGACACCAAAATTATTCAAGTCTAAGGAAATAACTAGTCTACCATTAGACTAAGGCCCAACATGCTTCCAAACATATAACCATAGGCAAATCATACCATACAATGCATGGTTGAACGATAATAGCAAGAATTATGCTTAAATAGTCCAACAATTTCCCAAAATAGTGCCAAAGACATGAATTCTAGAAATTTAGCATGTTTGACATCCCAACCCCTCCAACTCATATAATTCAAAATACAATTGCCTAAATATTCTCAGTCTCACGAGAGGAAAACTGTTTCCTACCTGTAGGCTAACCGTGCGCTCCAACTCGCTAAATTGGAACTTTTCCCTTCCAAGTGGCCTCCGAATGCTCCCATGCTATCAACAATAGAATCACCACATTAATACAGTCGTTATGACACTAAAATTATCAAATTCATAGATGGCCCAATTTTGAAGTTAAAAATTAGGAATTAGGGGACCCGCTCTGTAACTCATAGAATTGACTTCGAGAATAAGCTCCAATTACTACCCCAACTCATATTCCAAAAGGGAACACAATTCACACACCAAACAGGCCCCAAACCTAATATGCATTCGTGATCAACTACAAGCTCAAGAATACTAGAAACACAGGAAAAAGGAGAAATTACCTCAAAGGAAGCCTCAACTCCAAATCCTGAACACACCACTGGTTCCTTTCGAAAATCTACTCAACTTAGCCTTTTGAATCGCCCAAATCACCAAAGAATTGAAGGAGAAAATAAGGTTTGAAATTGATATAAAATTTTGAAATGGGGTATTAATAATGACCCTCAGGTGTTGCAAAAGCGACCCCTCAGTGATTGCTTAAGCGACACCTACCTAAAAGGCGGTCATCCCTTTAGCAATGCTTGGTAGTGACTAGTCACTTTAGTGATATGGCTGTTTCTTATGCGAAACCCGCCCAAGGGGGATGGTATCTTTAGCGAGCTCCTATCCGCTTTAGCGACGGCACCATACACAGCTAGTGCAAGAAAGAGCTCATCATGCCAAAACCTCTGATGGGGTGCTTGAGATTTATTTGGAACTACGTGTGTGCAAAAAAGATATGCTATCCTACCAAATTCAATATTCCAGACTCAATGGAACATTTGAAATTACCATACAAGGTCATTTTAATGAAAATTGGATTCCACACCCAAGTGCCATTTTGAGCCAATTTCCAGAACTGGCATTGGGATTAGACCGGAAGCCTTGGGAAGCAAACAAAGTGTCGTTCTAGATAGAACTCGATATTTTGGAGCTAACCGCACTGTCAGAATTTTCTTCTGATCATGTTTTCCAAGAATGTTAACCTAATTCTACTCTAGGCCAAATTTCAATGGCAAAAGCGCCAAATTATCCTATACTCGTACCGATTGTCTAGCTACTCGTATCGACCATGCTACTAGCCTAATTTGGCTATTCTGGATCGGATAGAACCATTAGAATTTTATTCTGAGGTTCTTTTTCTGAAGTTATGATCGAAGTCAACTTTTCAAGTTATAAAAGCTCCAAAATAGGGAAACAAGACTAAAACCCAAATGAACGACCAGTCGACCGAACAATGAGTGCCATCAAGTCATAAATGACTTAGGGTTACTACAGAAATACTCTAAAAGAAGAAATGAATTCTTAAATTTAAAAATAACCTAGAGGGTCATTACATAAATAAATCAATTAAAAATCAATACAATATTTTAAAATGTGAGTTGTTTAACATTTACTAATTTAAAAGGCAAATATATAACCACATGACGTTTGTGATTTTAATTGAATGCAATATTTGTTGATATATATATATATATATATATATATATATATATATATATATATATATATATTTATGTTTTTCTAATTATTTGTATTCTGAACAATTTATAATATTACATACATAGTAAAACTACAACTTGCATCTAATGCTATTTGGTTTTACAATAGTTTACAATTTTTTTTTTAAAAGTAGATGGTCTATCTTTTTTAAATTGAAAATTGATATTTTGTGAGTTATTAATTTATTAATATGATAATTATTTACCCTCAAAGAATTCAAGTGATGAAATAACAAATACGGGAACAAAATTGTTCTTCTCCAAGTTAATTAGTTAGAAGACAACAAAAAAAATATAATCTAACATTTATATATCTTGACTCAATTACATAATATATAAAATCTCATAATAATTCAAGAGTATAATTGGGAAAAAGATTTTTGTTGAATTTTAATCTAAATATAAGATTAAGTGGGAAACAATGAACCAAACACTTGATAAGAAATAATCTCTGCATTACTAATCCATGCATTACTAATCCATGCATTACTAATCCTGTATTACTAATCCATGTGTTGTTAGTCTTTGAACCAAATGACCCCTAAGGTCTTAAGTACTAGAATAAGATACATCATCCGCAACAAGACCTACCAGAAGCAACAGATTGCTACAAGGGTGATAAACAATATTCTAAGGTATCTAAGGTTTAACCCTAGCCTAAGTCCACCAGTGTCAATCCTAATAAGGATAATCATCCTAAGATACTCATAAGCAAGGCTTCTAGCCTAAACTAAGGATTTTATGAGATGAAACTAGTCTAAGTCTTAACTGTGTCACTCTCGTAGCCTACACCCTGGACGTGATCGGCACTCAAAAACAATTGTTAGTCCCAAGTGAACCCTTGGACTGACTAACTCACTCAGCAGAAGACTCAACTCAATAAAATAGTCACTCAAGTTGGCATTTATAAAATATTCTCATCAATATTTAAATAATAACTTAAAGTACTCATATAAAAATATAACTCAATGTCATAACTCAATAATGAAAGTCATAGTTAAAAACAAACTCTGAAAGACTCATAATGACTCTACTCTACTCTGTCTGTGAAGCCTCTACTAACTACTATAAAGGTGTTGAGAGAAGCCCATGGCTACCTCAAATAACTAACATAATAAAAGAAAAAATTAATAAAGAAGGAGCTCCTCCAAATGCAAAGAGGTCTCACAAAAAGTTAGAGAAGATAGATCCTCAATGGTGCACTTATCGATGATTTCTAACACTTGTATCTATATCAAACAATTATGCATGTCAAATGACGTTAGTACATGGAATGTACGGTATGTAAGATGGTTGAAAGGAAACTTACTTAAGATACTCAACTCAGAGTATAGCTCAGCTCAGTAAGATATAGCGTATAGAATAACAATGCTTTAAAAGATATGAAATAATAATGCAACTTAGTTTATATATATATATATATATATAATAATAATACTTTACTTTTTAGGGAGTTTTTCTAACCGACAACCATCACTTTTGAGCTAGTGACAACACAACAAAGAACTTTTGTTGCCACAGCCGTCCAATACCTTGCTAGGGTAAGGGACGTCTCATCACTTAATCCATATAAAAAGTCTATTTTTGGGACTATGACGACTCATTCGAATGAACGACATAATCTTATCCTACGCTGGCTACATAGTTTATGGGGATTGTGTTGTCTAAACTCTTTCTCAAGAAGGTTCTCACTACTAATCCCAAAATACTTATTATGCTCATATATATCAAGTGAGTGAAATACTCAAGATATATGTCATTTAGTCTCATTGGACCTTTACATCAATTTATTCATTTTTCATTATCTTATTTCTTCTCTTAAGGATAGGTGACAATTCATTTCAATAATGCATTTAAAATCAAACAATAACTTCTCAACTCAATCTCAAAATAGAGGTTTAAAATATAGTAATACTCATGATTTAAAATAGACATCAAGAGACTTCTTCAAACTCAACTCATGCTCAAAATCCTTCTCAATTTAATAATAAAAATAATCATTCTTCAACTCAAAATAGTGCATAAAATAATTAATGCAAAACTTAACTAAGGTTCATGTGAATGCAAACATGAATCCATAATCTCAACAAATCCACTCAATAAAGTATGATCAAACATATACAATAACTCAATAAGAAATTATATAATTAAATCAAGAAGTTACTTTATTGGAATTGAAACTCAAACTCAAACTCAACCTGACTATAGAAACATGTAGGGCATGAGAAAAACCTTAGTCCGTCATTATGATAGCCATACATACCTAGAATAAAGATTATCTAAGTGAAAATTAAAAACTTAGCTTGGAACTCTTGAACCCTAGCTCTTCTCCTTCTCTCCAATTGGTCTCAAAAGATTCTAAATGTTAATAAGAGAAAAACCCCTTTGGGTAATGATAAGGGACTAAATTTAGTAAACAAATGGCTTGGTTTTAGTTTAGGAAAGGTCGGAAAAGACCAACCCAACCCTCATTAAAACTAGGTTTTGGTCGCCTACGGACCCTTCTACGGACTGTAGGACATCCTACAGATCATAGAGGATTGGTCATAGAAAGTAAGTCCAAAATTTGAACTTCACTAGAACTAGAACTTGTGGGTCTACAACCAACTTTTATGGTTTATAGACCGTTGTACGATTCATCGAGGCCTACTCATAGTAAGGCTGAGCAATTGGTAGTTTAGACTCTATGGGCTGTACTACAGCTCATAAAAATTCCTATGGGTCATAAGACCTAGTCGTACGAACCTTGCACACATTCCAATAGCTACTAGAATATGACATTAAGGTCGATGATTGGTTCCAATGGGATGTAACTTTGACTCTGAGGGACTAACTAACTCTTAGAAATTTGGCTAAGTGTAGAGGGGTAAGAGCCACTTCTATAACTCGTAGAACATCCTATGGATCGTGAGATGGGGGTTATAGAAGGGATCCTTTGTCAATGATATTTGATGAAGTGTTAAGGGGTCCTACGGGCCCTCCCTACAACTCATAAAACACTTTATAGGTCTTAAGGTTGGCTCGAAGACCACTAGCAGTGCTAAAATCTTCCCTTTCCTTTAGGTTCTCTTAGTTAATCTAAGCTAGAATAGTACAGAGTGTTACAATATTTCCCCCTTGGGATTATTCATCCTCGAATGATCACCAAATTAAGAATTTACTCAAGGCATAAATAAAATGCAAGAACTTAAAAATCAAACTCACAAATAACTCATTCAATTACTCAAATCTCAAGAGGTTCTAACTCAGAGATAGTGATAGGAATATTACCTTCAACATCAATATTAGGAGGAGTGAAAAATGCGGGTACTTGGCTTTCGAGTCCTCCTTGACTTCCTACATAGCCTCGTCAATGAATTGATTTAGCTATAAAACTTTGACTAAAGCGACCTCCTTGGTCCTCAATTTACGAACCTAATGATTAAGAATTCGGATAGGAATCTCCTCATAGGACAAACTATCCCTTACTTCACTTTTTTCTGTAGGAACAATAAGTGAAGGATCTCCCAAGTATTTCTTAACCATAGAGATATGGATTATATATGTATGGCATCAAACTATGATGGAATCTCTAACTCATAGGCAACATGCCAACCCTCTTTATAATTTGGTAAGGGTATATATTGGGGGCTCAACTTTCCTTTCTTCTAAAACCTCATTAATCCTCCAGGAGTAAAACTTTAAAATACACCAAATCTCTTCTCCTAACTCCAAATCTCTTCTTTAATGATCTTCACCTTCTCCATTGCTTGATGAACTAAGTCTGTCCCTATCAACTTAGCTTCACCAATATCAAATCAACCAATTAGCGATACCTCATCCCATAAAGAGCCTCAAATGGAGCCAATTGAATATTCAAATAAAAACAATTATTATAAGCGGACTCAATAAGAGGCAAATGGTCATCCCAATTACCTTTAAAGTTAATAACATAAGCTCTCAAAATATCCTCAAGAGTCTGAATTGTATGCTCTATTTGACTATCCATCTGAGGATGGAAAGCAGTATTGTGATTCACGTTTAAACCCAAACCTTTTAAAATGCTTCCAAAATTATACAGTAAATTGTGTGCCTCTATCTGATATGATATACAAGGGAAATCCATGCACTCTAAATATATCTCAAATATACAACCCTGTATAATCTTTGGCCAAATATGTAGTCTTAATGGGCAAGAAATAGGTTTATTTGGTTATTCTATCCACAATCACCCAAATCGAATCATGTTGTCTGCGAGATTGGGGTAAACCAAAAATGAAGCCCATGTTGATCATCTTCCACTTCTATTATAGAAATTCTATATTATGAGCTACACCACAAGGTCTTTGATGATCAACTTTGAACTATTGGCAATTTGGGCACTTAGAAACAAAATCTGCAATGTCTTTCTCCATACCATTCCACCAATAGACCTCTTCTATGTCATGGTACATCTTTGTAGATCCTACATGAATTGAATATTTGGAGCTATGGGCCTCTGCACTTTATTCTATCTCAAAGGCTATAAATACTTGGAACACATAATCTTCCATGATATTTTGGAAAAAGCCATCACTTTTTGCTTATGGACATCTTCTTTCAGTTGAAGGAGAATAGGGTATTGGTATTTCTTTTCCTTCAGCTTAATAACTAATGAAGACTCATCCCCATTCTAAACAATAACATCTCCCTCATCAGAGTCCATAATACTAACTCCCAAACATGCAAGTTTATGCACTTCTTTTGCCAACTCCTTCTTCGCTTCCTTAACATGAGTAGTACTTCACATGGAAAACCTATTAAGAGCATCATCAAAAACATTAGTTTTACTTGAATGGTAGAGAATACTGATGTCATAATCCTTGAGCAACTTAAACCATTTCCTCTACCTCAGGTTTAACTTTTTCTGATTAAACACATATTGAAGGCTCTTCTGATAGGTTAATACATCTATATGCACACCATAAAGATAATGACAACAAATCTTTAGAGAAAATATTATAGCTGCCAACTCTAGATCAAGAGTCGAATAATTTCTCTCGTGAATCTTTTCTCGAAGCATAAGCTATGACCTTGTCTTTATGCATCAACACACATCCCAATCCAACTCTAGACGCATTATAATAAATGAAGAAGCCATATGTTCCCTTAGGTGGGGATAAAATTGGAGTAGTAGTCAACCTTGTTTTCAACTCTTCAAAGCTCTTCTCACAAGCATCGGACCATTGAAACTTAGTCTTCTTCTAAGTCAACTTAGTCAATGGCAATGATATGGGAGAAAATCCCTTAATAAATCTTCTGTAATAGCCAGCCAAACACAAGAAACTTCTTATATCAAAGGGGGATGTGGTCCTAGTCTAGTTCTTTATAGCTTTAATTTTCTGCGAATCCACTCAAATACCATCATAAGAAATAACATGGCCTAAGAATTCCATAGATGCAACCCAAAACAAACACTTTAAAAACTTAGCATATAACTCCTTTTCCTTGAGAGTTTGGAAAATAATTCTGAGATGGTTGTTTTGCTCCTCTATATTCCTCGAATAGATCAGAATGGCATCGATAAACACAATAACAAACATGTCCAAGTACTATTTGAACACCCTATTCATAAGTTCTATAAATATTGTGGGAGCATTAGTCAGACCAAAGGACATAACTAGGAACTCTTAATTACCATATTTGGTTCTGAAGGTTGTCTTCAGAATGTCACTTTCTCTTACTATCAACTGATAATAGCCTCATTCGAGGTCTATCTTAAAGCAACAAGTGACACTCTTGAGTTGGTAAAAAAGATCATTAATTATCGAAAGAGGGTACTGGTTTTTTATAGTGACATTGTCCAATTGATGGTAGACAATGCACATTCTCAAAGAACCATTTTACTTTCGAACGAATACAGGAATGCCCCAAGGTGAAATACTCAGCCTAATAAATCCATACTTTCCTAAGACTAAGAACCCTTTGCTCTAAAATTCTTATTGTTCTGCAACCTTTGGTCATTCCAGATATTGGGCGCAGGTGCACTTGATGAAAAAGGTGCATATCTAGATGATCTTACTTGAAAGAAAGAGCGATTACCATTTCCACCCTTTTGATAGTTTGACTCATTGCCTACAGACTTAGATTTCTTTCTTTGATGTTCTTCTGTATCCTTCTTCTTATTGTCCTCAACTTGTGGGAGTAAACCATTAGTATGGAGGTTTCCAAATGTAAGACCTCAAATGTTGAAAACTCAAAATGAAAGAAGATCTCAGAGAAATGGACTCACTCATAGTTTATGAGTTGACCTACGAGTCGTAGGTACTTCTGCCAGTCATATGAGTGATTTGTAGGCTTGATACCGAGGTTGGGAATTCCATTAAGTGAGGAAGTGAGTCAATGAGTCAAGTTACGACTTGTATAAGTGATGATGATTCATAGATGGACTCGAAGGGAAACTTCAGTGACTCAGGTTTTTAAAGATTTTTTAGAAGTTGTAGAATGAGTTGGGTATACGACTCGTACAAAAAATCAAGAATCATAGGAGGAATTCATATGAAAATATCATAGGCTCATGGTTTTCAAGGTTGCTAGGATGAGTCATTTCGACATGTCACGACACAAAATAGGGCCAAGCCGCGACACGAGGATCAGCATTATGAGGGATCCCAACCAAGCCATCATAGCATACTTTGCATATAACAACAACAACAACAACCCAGTGAAATCCCACAACATGGGGTCTGGAGAGGGTAAAATGTACGCAGACCTTACTCCTACCAAGGTAGGATGGCTGTTTCTTGGAGACCCTCAGCTTAAAAGAACAACTAATTGAAGGAGGAAGCATGAAAACTACAAGACAAAACATATTTTGTTGACAGAAATGACAAGTGCATTATGAAAGTAAATGAAATTATAAATGTGTCTAAGCACCTAAGATGAGGTACAAACAATCTTTAAAGCAAAGAAAATGTTATTGGAAGTTACCAGCAACTGCAAATGGAGAAACCTTTAAAGAGCATAAGAGAGCAAAAAGAGAAGCTAAGAATAATGTAAGACGACTTCCACAGAAGTTAGGGACTTGGGAAATAGAGGGGAAAAAATATAAGCTAACATATGACTTAGAGAAAAATAGCTGCAAATCTGTGTGGTTATCAAGCAGAGGTCAATGCTCACACCTTCTTGCACTGTAAAACAACTGCAAATCTATGTAACATATTCTTCTGTATACTAGGGATAAGTTCGCTAATGCCAAGGACTACCCTGGAACTGCTGAAAAAATGGAATGGTAAATAAATATAACAAAATAAGGGGAAGTAACAACTCAAAGGAATGGGTCTATGTGGTAGAATTACTCAATAAATATCCGAACGAACTACATCAACATATCATCTAAACATTCCTCTATTCTAGCCGTTGATGGGGGCTTAGGATAGGTTCCAAGATCACCTAAATCAAATAAAGAAAAGTCAAGTAAACAATGAGAATGAAAGTTACGTCGTCGATAGAATGAGGACTCACCAACTTCTTGATACCTAAAGAACTCTCGCCATGAATCGGATGATCGTCGTCTGCCCCTATATTATGAGACAATATCGGTAAAATCTGTGTTAGTAAATAAAAGGTACTAAGTATGTGAGATATGCATGAACAAGTAAAGAAATGAGAGCAATATGATATAAGATGTATGAGCAATATAATGAATATGATTGAGGCTTAATAGAATTTGAAAACATATGAAAACTTGTGGTCAACGCATCATAAAACTTCATAGTAAATCTCATAACTTAACTTTCAACTTTTGTAGGACAAGTCCTTTAACCGATATCTTAAGACCATGCTAGAGATAAAATAAAATCCGATTATCCCCATATTAAGAAGGTAAAGGCTACCTTGCCAGGGTATACTCTGTCATGGTACTCAACTCAACTCAACTATGCTATATGTAGATCCACTATATAGGACATAAAGGAAACTTACGTGGGTAATGTAGTTTGGTACTTTAGGTTAATTGTAGGATTTTCTTGGGTAAGCAACTACGTTACCGGACCGAAATCCACCTAGAAGTCCTCTCGATGCTTAGTCAATATCCCAATGAAATTGATTAAAACATCATCATAATACATTTGGGAAAGATAGTAACTACCTGTCAATCCATCTTTATAAAAGATATTAAGAGTAGCACATTAACTTTAGTGATTCATAGGAATCCATAACTCTGATGAGAATTGTCTTTATCTCCATCTTTAAACATGATTGTGTGAGAATTATACTTATCACACCATAATAATTTTCTTATATCATAATTGATCATCATCATAAATTCATCATTAAATCATAATCTCAACTTTAAATCATGAAATTTTCCGTGAAAAATCATTGAACTCATAATTAACTTATGAAAATCATTTTTAACTACATAATCATAACTTGCAAATTGCTTTACGCATGAGCATTCATAATTCAACTTAAAATCATGCAATTCATGAAGAAAAATTCTTAGAATAATCATTGATAATAATTTGAAATGAAATTGAAAAAATCCAATATAATTCATCAAAACTAGGGTTCATAAACCATTGAAAATTGAGAAAAATTTGGAGAAACGTTTGGGACTTCATGAGTGAAAAGAACCATGGATAATTCCCATATACCTTTATTGAAATTACTTAGAATTAAGTAGTAACCTTGAACAAAATATGAAACCCTAGCTTTAAGATTAGAGAGAAACCTTAGAGAAGTGAGTTCTTTCCTTAGGAGAATTTTGGGGAATGATCTTAGAATGAGGGGAGTTTCGAAGGATTGGAAAGATATAGGCTTTAACTTGTCCATAATTGTGTCTAGGTTCATTGAATAGAACTTGGGAAATGACACAAATAACCATCATTAAAACTCAAATCTGACCCTAGGACTTGGTTCCTACGAATTGTAGAAGAAATGATAAGTCATCAAGATGACTCATCCTATAGGTCTGAGAAAAGGGCTTGAATTCAAGTTTCTAAAGTTTGCATATGAAACATTTTTATGACTCGTCTTTATGACTATGAGTCATTGTTTGGACTCATCCTGCAGGTGTTGAAACCTAAAAACTTTAAAGTCTCTGAACTCTACCTATAAGTTATGTCTATGACTCATTTATAGGACTACGAGTCATAAACATGACTCTTCTGGTAGGGTTATGAACGCCTAAAAATGGAGGTCTCTATATTTCTAAAATGACTCGCATTAAGGAATCATAGACACCCCTACGACTCGTTCTATTGATTCATAGGTTATGACCTGTGGTTTGTTCTAGATAGTGTCATGACCCGACCTAGGTCCTAGTCGTAACACAGTGATTAAAACCCCAAAGGGCTCCAACCAAGCATCTTGTACGTATCATAAGCATAATAGGGTGAAATATAAAAGCATAAATATCATAAGAGAGTCTAAAACATGAATAGAAATCTGAAAAATATCATATGACAACATAGACTCAAACATTTGTCAACGAGATGCCTCTAAACATGTCTAAGGATGGGGATAACACATGTCCTTAGCTCACCCTCAACATACAACGCAAACAAAAGTCTTTTGGAAAGGAAACAGTAATTAACTTGAACTAGTCCTCGGTCAATAAGGACTCACCACAACACCTTGGGATAACAACGCCTACAAGTTACGTGCACGATAAGGGTTTTCAACCTCAACCCCTACATTATGAGACAATGTAGGCAAAAAGTATGCATTAGTACGTTGGAATGTACTATGTATGAGGGCATGACATTCAACGTAAATCATGGAATGCAAAGGTCAAGTAAAACACATGATAAGTTGGAATACGTAAAGTCATGAGAAAATCATATTGACCAAAGTATTTAAAAACATAAATTCAAACCCATAACATACTTGAGAGATCATACATATGTGGGATAGGAACCATAATCGATAATAAGATCATGTGAGCTATAACATGGAATCTGATGATCCCCACATCGAGAAGGGGGAGGCTACTTTGCTAAGGCAGACTCCTAATCATGAACATGTGCTATATGTGGATCCACTAGCTAGGCCATAAAGGCAATTCTATGATGGCACGCAGTTATGAGACAAGAGACTTTATATAAAGACCCTTTGCTTCGATCCCCCACCTCAAGTCAACATTCGGTGCTTAGTCAAATTCCACAAAATACATACATAACATAAGATCATAATTTCATATATCATAGTCATGATCATAAGCTTGAAATCATAGAGTAGCTCATTTTCACAACATAATTGTAATGTGAGAATTGTCCTTTCATCATTACAATCATTTTTGCATAATTCATATCGTTAGACCTTAGGTCGCCTTACTTCATAACTTGCATGAAAAACTATAATTTGAAACATACTTATAATCCATGATCATAATGGAAATACATAGTCATAATTCATACTTTGAAAATTCATGACCATAGCTTGTACTTGAAATTAGGGTATGACATGAATGCATGATCAATTTACTTGAAAATCATGAAATTAACTTGAAGATATACATCATCATAAACTTTATATCAACCCATACACAATTCATATAGATAATATCCTTTAGAAGTATAAATCAAAATACTCATATTTTACATCGTGAATCCTAAAAGTCAAAATAGGAGAATTTATGGAAAAACTCTTCAATTTAATTCAATAACAATAAATTTATATCAAAATAGACTCGTAATCATATTTTAAATCAAAATTCATGCAATTACAATAGAGATCACAAAACCCATAAAGTACCATACTTTAATTTGATAGAAAGCCTTGAGAAATTGATTGGGCTTCATGATTGAAAGGATTCATGAATCAATACCCATATACCTTGAGTGCGAACACCAATTAAGTTGGAAGAACTTGAGAATTTTAATGGAGAAATTGAGTGAATTTTCTTGAAGTCTTCAATGAAAACCCTTGAAAGCGTTTTTGTAGAGAAATAAATATTTGATAGATGAATTGTAGAAGAATAAATAGAATTAGAAGTTTAGGTTAATTTATAGCGTTGAATTAGGTCCTTAAAACGTCTAGGTTCATTAACTAATAATTTGAGAAAAGTCTAAAACTCCCTTAAAAAAACAAAATTTGGCTAGGAAATTTTCCCAGGTCCACGACGCGGTCCTATTGCGGACCACACTATTTTGTGGATTCTTCGAAAATCCTTTTTCCATTCTACGGGTCCTAAAAATCCACTAAGACCATTTTTCCACAGGTTTTGACCCCCTGATCAATATTCTGAATCAAATTTTCCAAAATGATTAAGGATAATGCGTTACATGAGTGGCCTATTTTTAAGGCACTTATGATCATTTTGTCAGCATTTGTTTTTGATTTTTGAGGGATGTTACAGATAGAATCTTGGGAATCACTCTCCGACTCACTCATACAAGTTGTGGAAAGCTCTACGAGTTGTAGAGCGACTCGTAAACATGAGGTCAATTCACATTTTAACCAATCTCTTCTTGGTTCCAACATTCTGACTTGTAGGGGTTAACTTTCTGGCCTTAAGATATTAAATGAATCAACTCTTAGAAAAAGCCAGACTACCCTTCCACTTAATAATTGGCTCATTAGGAAACTGAAATTAAACAATTTGGGTTCTACAATCAGCTAAGGCATAACAAGCATAAAGACAATCCATGCTAAGAATGACATTAATGTCAACCATGTCTAACTCAACTAAGTCTGTGGAGGTATCTTAATGATAGATAGAGATAGTACAATCTCGATACACCTTTTTGGTAGAATAGACTCACCCAATGGAGTAGAAAAACTAAATAGTTCTAAGAGTTGTTTAGGAAGGATTCCAAACATAACAGTTACATAAAGAGTCACAAAAGACAAAGTAGCACCTGTATCAAGTAATGCGTAAAAATCATCTAGTGACAACATCTAGCGAGTTCTCTTGGTTGATGTGATTAGCCATAGAATATAGATGGTTTGAACCTCTACCTGCCCCTAGATTAACACCTCTCTGATAATCTCTATTTGGTAGTGTTTCCCTCATCACTCTATCTCCCTATTGGAAATTCTCTATGAAAGTGACCCATTTAACCACAGTTGTAACAACCACTGGTGCCCACACAACACTCTCCCAGGTGGAGATTACTACACTTATCATAAGGCAGTGTCCGCACAGGCATTTGGGCTATACTTCCCTAGGACTAAGAACCCTTTGTTCTAACATTCTTATTGTTCTACAACCTTTGGTCATTCCAGATATTGGGTGCAGGTGCACTTGCTGAAAAAGGTGCATATCTAGATGACCTTACTTGAAAGAAAGAGCGATTACCATTTCCACCCTTCTGATAGTTTGACTCATTGCCTACAGACTTAGATTTCTTTCTTTGATGTTCCTCTATATCCTTCTTCTTATTGTCCTCAACTTGTTGGAGTAAACCAATAGTATGGAGGTTTCAAAATGTAAGACCTCGAATGTTGAAAACTCAAAATGAAAGAAGATCTCAGAGAAATGGACTCACACTCATAGTATATGAGTTGACCTACGAGTCGTAGGTACTTCTGCTAGTCATATGAGTGACTTGTAGGCCTGATACCGAGGTTGGGAATTCCATTAAGTGAGGAAGTGAGTCAATGAGTCAAGTTATGACTTGTATAAGTGATGACAAGTCATAGATGGACTCGTAGGGAAACTTTAGAGACTCGGGTTTTTCAAGATTTTTTAGAAGTTGCAGGATGAGCTGGGTATACGACTCGTACACAAAATCAAGAATCATAGGAGAAATTCATATAAAAATATCATAGGCTCATGGTTTTCAAAGTTTCTAGGATAAGTCATTTCGACGTATCACGACACAAAATAGGGCCAAGCCGCAAAACGAGGATCAACATTATGAGGGATCCCAACCAAGCCATCATAGCATACTTTGCATACATAAGGTAAATAAATATAACCAAATAAGGGGAAGTAACAACTCAAGGGAATGGGTCTATGTTGTAGAATTACTCAATAAATGTCCGAACAAACTACATCAACATTTCATCAAAACATGTCTCTATTCTAGTCGTTGATGGGGGCTTAGGACAGGTTCCAAGATCACCTAAATCAGATAAAGAAAAGTCAAGTAAATAATGAGAATTAAAGTTACATCCTCGATAGAATAAGGAGAATAAGGACTCACCAAATTCTTGATATCTAAAAAACTCGAGACATGAATCAGATGATCGATGTCCTCCCCTGTATTAAGAGACAATGTAGGCAAAATCTGTGTTAGTACATAAAAGGTACTAAGTATGTGAGATATGCATGAACAAGTAAAGGAACACGAGCAATATGATATAGGATGCATGACCAATATAATGAACATGAATGAGGCTTAATAGCATTTGAAAATATATGAAAACTTGTGGTCAATGCATCATAAAACTTCATTGTAAATCTCATAGCTTAACTTTCAACTTTTGTAGGACAAGACCTATAACCGACATCTTAAGACCATGCTAAAGTAAAATAGAATCCGATGATCTCCATATTTAGAAGGCAGAGGCTACCTTGCCAGGGTATACTTTGTCATGGTTCTCAACTCAACTCAACTATGTTATATGTGGATCCACTATCTAGCCCTTGAAGGCAACCTACGTAGGCAATGTAGTTTGGGACTTTAGGTTGAAACTAGTATTTCCTTGGGTAACTAACTGTGTTACCAGAACAAACCCCATCTAGAAGTTCTCTCGGTGCTTAGTCATTATCCCAATGGAATTCATTATAACCGAATCATAACACATTAGGGAAAGATAATAACTACCTATCAATCCATCTTTATAAAACATATTAAGAGTAGCTCATTAACTTTAGTGATTCATAGGAATCCATAACTCCGATGAGAATTGTCCTGATCACCATATTTAAGCATGATTGTGTGAGAATTGTACTTATCACACCATATTAATTTTCTTATGTCATAATTGTTCATCATCATAAATTCATCATTAAATCAGAATCGCAACTTTAAATCATGAAACTTTCCTTGAAAAAATTATTGAACTCATAAATAACTTATGAAAATCATCTTTAACTTCATAATCATAACTTGCAAATTTCTTTACGCATGAGCATTCTTAATCCAACTTAAAATCATGCAATTCATGAACAAAAATACTTAGAATAATCATTTATAACAATTCAAAATAAAATTAAAACAAACTAATATAATTCATCAAAACTAGGGTTCGTAAACCATTGAAAATTGAGGAAAACTTGGAGAAACCATTGGGACTCCATGGGTTAAAGGAACCATGAATCAATCCCCACATATCTTTATTAAAATCACTTAGAATTGAGGAGAAACCTTGAAGAAAATCTGAAACCCTAGCTTGGAGATTAAAGACAAACCTTAGAGAATTGAGTTCTTTCCTTAGGACAATGTTGGGGAATGATCTTAGAATGAGGGAAGTTTCAAAGGATTGGGTAGATATAGGCTTGAACTTATCCATAATTGTGTCTAGGTTCATTGAATAAAACTTAGAAAATGACACAAATAACAATCATTAAAACTCAAATCTGACCCTAGGACTTGGTTCATACAAATCGTAAAAGAAATGACAAGTTGTCAAGATGACTCATCCCGTAGGTCTAAGAAAAGGGCTTGAAATCAAGTTTCTGAAGTTTGCATATGAGTTATTTTTATGACTCGTCTCTATGACTATGAGTCGTCGTTTGGAATCATCCTGTAGGTATTGAAACCTGCAAACTTTAAAGTCTGAACTCTACCTTTGAGTCGTGCCTATGACTCATCTATAGAAATATGAGTCATAAACATGACTCTTCCTGCAGGGTTATGAACACCTACAAATGGAGGTCTATAGACTTCTAAAATGACTCTTATTGACAAATCGTAGACACCCCTACGACTCATCCTTTTGAGTCATAGGGTGTGACCTGAGGTTTGTTCTAGATAGACTCTTGGGAATCACTCTATGACTCACTCTTATGAGTCATAGAAAGCTCTACGAGTTGTAGAGTGACTCGTAAACATGAGGTCAGTTCATATTTTGACCAATCTCTTCTTTGTTCCAACTTTCCAACTTCCAGGGTCTTACAATATCTCCCCCTTGGAAATATTCATCCTCAAATGAGATTAAATTATCATAGGAAGGATACTGAAAGTAGACTAGCAACCCAACATGATAAGAATGACATCTTACAATGCATAGAGCATGAAAAATTAAACTCAACATAAAACATGGCTTTTTAAAAAATTAACTTTCATGAACATGCATGCATATGAATGAAATAGGAGGAACTGAATACCTAAGAGTTTAATTAACTTGAATAAGAACAACTTAATACTTTAGGCTTGAGTAAAGGGAAAGAGGTACGAGTATCATTTTATCATATATTCCTCTGCTTCCCAAGTAGCACTTTCTACTTGTTGATTCCTCTACAATACTTTGACGGACGCAACTTCTTTGTTTCATAGTTTCTTAACTTTACGGTCTAAGATTTCTACCGAAACCTCCTCATAAGTCAAATTCTCTTCAGTAGTTACATCTTCCAATGCTACAATGGAATTCGGATCACCCACAAACTTTCTCAACATTGACACATGAAATACCGGATGAACCATAGCTAACTCAAATGGCAAATCTAACTCATAAGACACCTTGCCAATATGCCTCAATATCTTATAAGGTCCAACATATCTATGAATCAATTTCTCTTTCTTTCCAAAATGCATTACACACTTCATGGGCAAAACCTTCAAATAGACCCAATCATCCACCTCAAATTTAAGCTCTCTTCACCTAATGTAAAAATCAGATTTTTGACAACTTTGAGTTATCTCCAATCTCACTTTTATGAGTCTCAACTTTTCCATAGCATCTATTACCAAATATAGACCAATCAAGGCCATTGCACCTACTTCAAACCATCCAACTGGGGACCTACATCTCCTCCCATACAATTCTTCGAAACGAGCCATTAAGAATCTAGAGTGATAACTATTATTATAGGTAAATTGAATCAATGAATCCTTTAAAATCAATAACATATTCCCTCAACATGTCATCGAAAGTTTGGATCATTCTTTTGGCTTGACCATCAATTTAAGGATGGAAAGCGGTACTTAACTTAACCTTTATACCAAAACCCTTTTGGAATGACTTCCAAAAGTGTGAAGTGAATTAAGTACCTCAGTTTGATATAATGGACAAGGAAACACTATGAAGTCTTACCAACTCCTGAAAATATAACTTAGCATAGTATTCGACATAATAAGAAGTCTTCACCGATAGAAAATGATCCAACCTAGTCATCCGAGCTAAAACAACCCAAATGAAGTCATATTTCTTCTTAGTACGTGGAAAACCCATTACAAAGTCCATATTCACATATTCCCACTTCTAAGTAGGAATTTTAATGTCTTGAGCTAAACTTCCCATTTTTTATGCTCAACTTTAACTTTTTGACAACTAGGACATTTAGCCACAAACTCAGCTATGTTCTTCTTCATACCATTCCACTAATACACTTCCCTCAAATCATGATACATTTTGGTGGAATCGGGATGAATCAAATATTGAGAAATATGGGCCTCGTTCAATATAAACTCTCTTAAAACATCTACATTAGGCACCCACAACCGACCTTGATAACAAAGTACACCATCTCCCCCTTGGAAGGCAGCCTCAATGGCTTTTTCAACAATAGACTACTTTAACTCAACCATCACTGGATCATGGTCTTGTTTTATCTTAACATCCACCATAAGAGACGATTTTGAACCATTATGCACAAGAACTCCTCTATCATTAGAATCAACCAAACACACACCTAAACGTGCCAATCTATGAACATCCTTAACCAATTATTTTTTTCCTTCTTCAACATGTGCAACACTACTCATGTACGATTGACTTATTACATTTGCAACCACATTAGCTTTATTCGGATTGTACAACTCACTCATATCATAATTCTTCAACAATTCAAGCCATCTCCTTTACCGAAGGTTCAAATTATTTTGATTCAAAAAATATTGTAAACTCTTATGGTTGGTGAGCACATTCACATTGACACCACAAAGATATTGTCTTCAAATCTTCAAAGCAAACATAATCGCTGCTAGCTCTAAGTTATAAGTTGGATAATACCGTTCATGCACCTTAAGTTGCCTAGAAGCATAGGCTATCACCTTACCCTGTTGAACCAAAACACAACCAACACCAACCCTTGAAACATCACAATATAAAACAAAACCATCATACCCTTCTGGCAAGGTCAAAATACAAGCGGTAGTGAGATGATCCTTTAACTCTTGAAAACTCTTCTAACAAGATTCCGACCATTGAAAATTCACTTTCTTTTGAGTCAACATAGTCAAAAGTGCAGAGATCGATGAAAACCCTTCACAAATCTCCTATAATATCTGGCTAGGCCCAAGAAACTTCTAATATCCAAAGGGGACAATAATCTAGGCCAATTATTCACCACCTCAGTGTTCTTAGGATCAACCATAATCTAAGAAAATCTACCTCCCTTAGCCAAAACTCAATTTTATTGAACTTGGCAAAATAATTGATTTTCGCTTAGAGTTTGCAACACAATCCTTAGGTGATTAGCATGATCCTCCTTATTTCAGGAGTAAACCAAAATGTCATCAATGAAAATGATTAAAAATATGTCAAAATATTATTTAAAATACCATCCATGAATGTCGCGGGGGTATTGGTTAAACCAAATGACATAACTAAGAACTCATAATAGCCATAACCTATTCAAAATACCATCTTGTGAATATCCCACTTCCTCACCCTTAGTTGGTAATAACCAGAGATCAATCTTAGAGAAGTAACTTGCCCCTTGCAAATGATCGAACAAATCATCTATCCTTGGAATTGGATATTTATTCTTAATGGTTACCTTATTCAATTGCCGGTACTTATTGCACACACGAAGGGAATCATCCTTTTTTCTAACAAACAAAATGGGAGAACCTCATGGGGATATACATAGTCTAATGAAACCTTTGTCTAACAATTCAATCAATTGATTCTTTAACTCTTTTAGTTCTATCGGAGCCATTCGATAAGGAGGAATAGAAATGGATTAAGTACCCAAAAGAAGGTCTATACCAAAGTCAATCTCCCTTTTAGGAGGGACACCAATTACATCATCATGAAACACATCCAGAAACTCATTAACAATGGGAACCAACTCTAGAGTAGGGGTTTTGCAATTTGCATCCCTAACTTTTACAAGATGATAGATACAACCCTTGAAAATCATTTTCTGAGCTTTAAGGCACAAAATGAATTGACCTTTGAACACAAAATTATTGTCCTTCAATTCTAGGACTGGCTAATTTAGTAATTGAAACTTAACCACTCGGGTTCTACAATCAATAGAAGCATAACATGAATATAGACAATCCATATTAAGGATAATATCAAAATCAGTAATCTCAAGCTCAACTAGATAACGTAGAGTGACTAGGGAAAACCAAAATCGGACAACTCTATAGACTCTTTTAGCCATAATCGACTCACCTATGATATTATAAATGGAAAAAGGCACTAACAATATTTCATGACTAACATCAAATCTCATGGACACATAAGGAGTAACAACAGACAAATTTGCACCCGGATAAAGTAAGGCATAAACATCATAGTGAAACATCCATAACATCTTTTTCCTAAAACAATCACCTCTCTAAAATATGCCACTAGAAAAAGCTCTCTAAAATGGACAAATAAGCCTCAATGCTGCCCTAGGGGAAGATCCTCCCCGGATCTCAAAAAATATCATTCAAAATACCACATTGTAGATCTCGATGATACAAATGCAACATAATTGGAATCGTCAAAAAATTCCATCCAGAACTCCGGGAAATTGCAAAATACAACTGTGATCAAAATTGTAATTTTGGAAGAACAAGGTACTGCACACGAAAACATTTCCCACAAAAATTTTACAATAACTTTTGAGAAACCATGTTTTCAGAGATATTATATCTACTTATAAAGTATAACATATCAAAAATTTAGCTCATTTTGCCTTGTCGTTTGCTGCCAGCAGCCGCAAACGTTATAGGGAATTTTTGGCGAATCACTGGACTGTCGGATTGAAATTTATCCGACTTACAAAAACTTTCAATGTGGTGCACCATCTGGAGTTTGTATCCCTCCATAAGGAGCACCTCCTCCAAAAACACCCAGCTCTGTTTGAAGGTGGGAATGTTGGCGGTGCATTGTTCATCTCCAGCAACAGAGCTCTAGCGAGATTTGACATCCAAGACCAATGCCAACTTGTAGAGGATGACATTCCATACTCAACCATGCAAAAATCTCCCATTTAAACAAACCACAGTCCGTGAACTATCCATTTGAAGTTTTCCGGTTGTGGGGCGATTTCCGACGAAGGTGCCGCCGCCATGGATGGAGATGAAAATTCAATTTTTTATTGGGGCTTGTGTTCAACACCACTACAAACACAACTATATAAAAATCCCCATCAATTTCAAACCCTAGCTCGTCCAATTTTGGAATAAGGGTTCCCCCATCACCGGATGGCGGTGGATCTCATAATCCAAAATTGGCAATGCCAATCTATTTAGCAGGATGAGAGGATTCCAAATATGAAAATAGAACCATCAGGAGAGTCCTCTCTCAATTCAAATTTGCATTTTAGGGTTTCCAATTCCAATAGTATTGCCGGCGGTGGCAGTGCCTGAGCTCTAGTGGCCGGGATTTATTTTCCACTCAAATTATACTCCAGATCACCCCAATACCCTCCATGAGCAAAATTATCCAAAGAACGACCCCCCAACCACTCGAACGTAAATACTAGTGTTGAAATTCTAAAAACTTCCACTGGAATCACTATTTCGATGAACGTCCAAAATAACTCTAAATTCCAAACTAACCCCCACACCCTTAGAAATGATAAAAACAAAAAATCTCAATTTTTAACCCCATTACCTCAAATTCCAAAATTCCAACTCACACCAATAGTGTCGAAAATAGTGATTTAATCGGACGCACTGTGTTGGTTAGTCATGCATCTGTTCTGAGCAATCCTAGCATTTGTATTATTCCTAACAGTACCAACAATCCTCTTGTTTCCGACTTTCCTCCTATCTTGTCCAACTTTGAAAAATTTGACTCTTATAACTCCACAAATCCGGTCATGTCTTTAACTCCTAGTGCGCTACCTTCGAAAAGAAAACCCCCAATAATCCGTCAACCACTACAAACCATCCCCCTCTTTCTATCGCAAAGAAATCATTGGCTACAAGACTTAGAATTAGACAAGATGAGAATGAAATCAAAATTGAGCTAATACCTCCCAAAAAAGTGATGAAATAGGGTTGCCCGACTATCATATTTAAAAGGAACGATTAAATGGTTAAGATAGCCCAATGGAGGTAATACGAAATTTTTTTATTACTCAGGCTGAACTTCGTGGCTCGATTAAGATCAATCATTTAATTCCAGACACTTATACATTAATCTTGATAATGAGCATGATAGAGCTACGGTTCTAGAAAGTAAGAGAATGTATATTCATTGTGTGTTCATGAGGTTTCAAGTTTGGACTCTGACTTTTGATCCAAACTATGAAACTTCTATTCTTCCTATTTGAGTTGTACTACCATAGCTCCCTTATCATTGTTTTCACAAGGACTTTCTTACTCTCTTGCTTTCGAATGTGGGATAGGTACTACATCTGTGTCACGACCCAACTCCGTAGGCCATGACTGGTGCCCGAGTTGGGCACCCATACGTACCTTTATCTCCACTTAGCGTGTTAGTAGAATAAATAAAAGTAAAAATCGAAAAGGACTTGCTAGAGAGCGCATGAGAACAGATATAGTACAGGAGGGCCATTAAGGCCACCATGGAACACAAAGCCCAAAACATATATAAATAACTCACATCACAAGTCTACAGACCTCTACAGAATGATAGCCTAGTCATATGATGGGGCAGAGCCCCATCGTACCCTTAACCAATATGTACAAATGTACAACAGAAAAGTTAGTACCAAAATAGGGCTCCAAACAAAGGAGCACTGCCAACAAAAAGGGTGGATCTCCTAAGCGAGCGGATTAGCAAACCAAGCATTTATACCTATGGTCATGTAATGTAGCCCCCTAAGAAAGAGGGTCAGTACGGATAATATACCGAGTATGTAAAGCATGGACTGTAATAAGTAAAGATATTACCAGAATAGAAGGTGCAAAAATGAGGAAAATATCCAAAATATCAAAATGCTTTTCATAACCATAGATATTGTATGCAGAAAAACATATGCCATATCCGGCCCCATTATGGGACTCTGTGAGCAAATCGTGGTCACCATCCCATCACTGGCGCCACAGCACATCATAACTCCAGAGTAGAGAATATCTCCATAACAGATCATGTCATATCAGATCATATCATATCATATATGTATATGGCACATCACAACTCCAAAAATCAAACCCATGTACAGGGCATACCTTCCCCCTCACGTCAGGGCACGACGAACAATGTAGAGAAGTATGCATGATAACAAAATGTGACCTGGGCTTGGTGAAGGAATCATTGAGGCATCCACGAGTGGAGTAGTGAGAAAATAAATGCATTTTAAATCATGTTTGAGACTCGATGGAGTTAACAAAATGAGCTATTATTCAAAAATCAAGACAGAAGTCGTATCAAGTACCTTTGGAATATCACTATGAGTTATATCAAAATATAACTTTTGGAATCATATATACGTATCTAGGCACGATAGAATATCCTTTGGAAAATCAAAAAGTTGGCCATCCTATCGGCTCTATGAATAAGAACTTCCTTGGAACCATATAAAAGTCATATACTTATTTCATAAAAACCATGCCAAAAAGGAAGATTAGCTTTATATACTTATGTCAAAATATGCCAAGAGAAAGAATAAGCTTTACAAACTTATGCCATAGACATGCCAAAAGAAGGAAAGGTTAACTTTTATATTTATGACAAATACATGCCAAAAGATGGAACGGTTAGCTTTACATACTTATGCCAAAGATATGCAAAAAGAAGGAACGGTTAGCTTTATATACCTCTTACGGATTACTCCTAATATGTTTGCCTCGTCGTCTCTTGAACCTATTTAACATGAAAGTAATACTATAGTTAATGACCTTTCACTTTCCAATTCCAACTCTACAACCAAGTCTCCATATAGGTCTTTTCCTTATCTATTTCCCTCGACTAGTTCTTTACTAGTTCCTAAGTTACCGAAAATCGGACAACATCTCCCCTATAACTTCAACATCTCTGAGATTTAAACTCAGCCAAAAATATCAATAACCTTACCATAAAAAACAACCAGCAGCATATATATAAATATATCACTTCAACATTACCCAATAGAACTCCAAACAACTAGCTCCGAACTACGATACCAAAATTGAGTTCTTAGCCTCTATTTCATAAAATCTTTTACCATACGAAATGGAGGGTCGTGTGGCTGAAAAAAGAAGCACCCACACCCCTTTTTGATTACTTTACATACCTTCAACTTTCAATTAAAATACCCACAACCTGCAGCACCACAACAACAACACACTACTTGACTTCGATTTATCTACTATGACTTCAATTTACCTACTATGACTTCAATTTAGTTTGTTTGTAATGTCAAGCATACGTATACACTTTTCCACTTCTAGCCTCACTTAAGACATGTAATATACCCCATAAAAATATCATAAACTTCAATTTGAAAGAGAAAGTCTTACCTTGCCCAAAACACGCCAAAACTCACCTCGGTAACTCTTCTAGCGCGACTGAAACTTCGTGGCTGTTTGTTGTCCGTTTGGTGCTACACCAAATCATAAATTTATATTAATAACACCTTAATACCTTCTTTTTATACCTTACATAATTAATTCATGGAGATAAATTAGAAACTTACCTCTTTTCATTTTCCCAAATCCGTAGGTCTCTCTCTTTCTCTCTTAAGGTTTCTCATCTCTTCTGTTCTTTCTCTTGAATTTTCTCTCTTTGTCTTGAGTTTTCTAGAGAAGTATGGAAATTTATGATTCATAGGACACATATATATAGGCTACTTTTAGGGGTGACACCTGTCAACCCCTAAGTGGTGACACATGTCAAGCACTAAGTGGTGACACATGTCAAGAACTAAGTGGTGACACATGTCAAGCCCTCATTAGGCCAACACATCCCTTACTCCGACCATAGGATGCCACGTAGAAGGTGGGGTCCACCTCCTTGCTTTAGCTTTTGCCATATGGCACTTTCCTTTGCTGCTATATGGCACTCTCACATGCTTCCACGTGTCACTCTCTTTTTCTCCTAGTGGGTTCGTAATCTTATCTTACTTTATGAACCTATGTAATCCTTGCTACGTAAGCTTGGTATATACTCAAGTAGCTTAAGTATGTAAGATTTCCAAGTAGGTAGCTTACATAAGTAAGTCGAGTCCTACGACTCACTACTTGGCCTCCAATTCCTTCCAGATTCTTATGACTCTATCTCCAATCTTCCCCATTATGGGGTATCACATTCTCCTTTCCTTAGAGTTATTTGATAGTGTTATATCTTATTCGACTCACATGATAACTTCTAAGAAGCTTTAAGAACCTTTCAAAAAAACTTAAGAGCCTTTCAAGAACCTAAGAAGCTTAAAAAGCTTAAAAAGTCATTCAAGAAACTCAAAACCTCTCAAGGTACAAAAGTCTTTCAAGATACAAAAGTATGGGGTATAACATCCCTCCCCCCTTTGGAATATTTTCCTTGAATATGAACTAAAAACCTTCCTCAAGATCTTATACCGACTATATGGAGAGTTTCTCTGTCCCATTGCAATAACCTATACTTTAATCGAGCAACCAGTATCAGAGTTCCAAAGGTTGGGATTAGCTGTATACATAGGGAATAGGTATGGATACTTGTGTTTCATTTCCTCTTTAGCTTCCTAAGTCTTGTTTTTCATGATTTTCACTTTCCCTCAACACCTTGATGGAAGCTACATACTTAGCTCACAACTTCCTACTCCGCCGATCCAGGATAGCAATAGGTTACTTCTCGTTAGTTCAGATTCTTCCATGGTCCTTTGCTCATATTTGTCTCTAATTTTCCTGTTGCACATTACATTGCCATGCTTGCAATAATGTGAGAAGGCACTAAACTTAGCCCAAGATTTACCTTAGCGTCATCTCGCTAGTCTTAAGGTTACGCCTTGCCCTCTCCTCTTTTATATTACAACTGGTATCGGGGTAGATCCTTAGTTCAACCCTAGTCATGTCCTTTTAATCATTTAATTTAACTTCTCTTTGTATCCCTCTGTAACTTCTCCAAAGTATCATAACTCCTATTCATCATGTACTCCTCTACTTGGTTTTATGTTGTATATAAATATTCATAGATTGTACAACTACTTTTATGTAACTGGTACGAGGTAAATGCAGTCTTTTCGTCTCCCGGTCCATCTTGCTTTACATATCATCTTCACACTAGAACTTGCTCGTGCTAACGCTATTTTGTCCTACTCCTTTATTTTCTTCCTTTAAATACTCCTTAGTCTTCTCATTTCCTACCGTAAAAGGCCTCCTATCCTTTCTCCTTGCTACTTGTATGTCACAATATCAGTGGCCAATGACGTTGTTGCCATATCTTAATCGTTACTCAAACACGGCCCTACTACCCTTTACACGGTCCTTATCTGCTTAGTCTTACCCTCTTATCGTATTCTCCCCTTTTTGTATTCACCCATCTATTAGGGTCTCTGCCAATGGTTCTCCGTACAGTCTCAGATATCATGACTTCTATCCATCTATTACTAGCCTTTAGCCCTTTCTAACTCATGCCAGCACGAGATCTCACTTGAAATTTAAGCGTTCATGTCAACATATGATAGTGCCAGTTGAATTCCATCTCACACTTGTATTTCTCTTGTCCACTTCCCCCCTTTAGGGTGTACCCATGTAATCCTCTATTTATTTTACACTGTCTGTATGCATATGATTCTTTTCCAACACATTTTTCATACTGTCCCATGTCTACTCCTTCTGTTAGATCATCTAGACTTTAGGTTGCCCCTATAAGAAATCTTAGTACAATCATGGGGTGCTTAGAATTTTCAATAACTAGTACCCGATCTAGTCCAAGTACTGGTACTCAAGTCATATAATTAATGTAGTAGTTTAGCCGAATCCACATTTCATTCATTCCAATCAGTACGTCACTAGTGCTTATAATCATGTCTAATTATCCATTCGAGGGCCCTTATACTCTGATAACACGTGTTTCACGTTTTGTTATCACCTCTTTTTTTCCAAAGGATAATTTCACAATGCCTCAAGTGTTTTGCAATTTCTATTCCCTATCCTCAAGGGATCCCACTATTTTCTAAAGTGGAGGTACATATACACAATACCCCTTTCTTCTTCATGAGCTTTCATCCTTATCATGTACCCGATGCTAAGTCCTAATCTTATTCACAATCACATTCTTTAGTTACTTCTTTACTAGGCTCTACGTACTTCTATGATGATCCTCATTATATTCACATTATATTCTGCTCATGGTCAATCCCGGAGGGTAATATTTCTTAACCTTTACTCATAACTCTTACTCTAGGTTAATTCCACCTGGTGGAATAAGCGTACTTAATCCTTTATCCTTCCTCATTATTCTCATCCTTAATACCTCTCAAGCTGTCTTAAGACATTCATATCCATCCCCATTCTTCTTACTATATCAATATTGACCTTCTAATTACCGACTTTCTAATTACCACCCATACCATAATTAACTTATTTTCCAAAGTCAGTTGTACTCCTAGTTTAGTCAGTTCTTATCATTACCATGGATACGATCTCTCAAGATATATTACAACCTTATATCTAATTCTCATTCTATTTCCCAGAAAATTTTGGCAGAGTTTCCTTTATATTTCTCACTATCTCTAAACCTGCACGCAGGAAATACCAACAATGCTATGCATGGACAACATATATATACATCCATATCATATCATATCATATCATAGACATAACGGCTCACCGGGCCAACATATATATATTCATATCATAGCCACACAGGGCGCCCAATATCAACCACAGTATAAAATGATGGACTTACCTAGTAGTCCAACTCGAACTGCACCCGTTACACTTTCCTATCTACTTTTGCCTTCTATTTTCAACTTTATATTTCAATCATATTTTAATCTTCTTACCTTATCCAGCATGTCTCTTTCACACCATTACTTACCTTTATACTGTGTAGCTTCTAATATCATCCATCATTTTCTTCTGTCGATGTCATTCTTCAGCTGAAACCAAAGGTTAGTAAAAAAAGGAATTTCATTTCCTATAGCTGGGCTCTATTGCATGATCTAAGACAAGAAAGAAAGATAAAATCCTAAATGCCCTGTAGCCTCCTATTTATAGATGTGGTGCATTACACACCGATAAGCCGGACTCTATTAGACACGGTCTATAGACATTATGAGGACCAAATCGCTCTGATACTATTTTTTGTCATGACCTAACTCCGTAGGCCGTGATTGGTGCCAGAGTTGGGCACCCATACATACCCTTATCCCCACTTAGCGTGTTAGCAGAATAAACAAAAATAGAAATTGAAAAGGAGTTGCTTAAGAGTGCATGAGAACAGATATAGCATAAGAGGGCCGTTAAGGCCACCACGGAACCCAAAGCCCAAAACATATATAAATAACCCACATCACAAGTCTACAGACCTCTACAAAATGATAGCCCAGTCATATGATGGGATAGGGCCCCATCGTAACCTTAACCAATATGTACAAATGTACGACAGAAAAGTTAGTACCAAAATAGGGCTTCGGACAAAGAAGCACTGCCAACAAAAAGGGTGGATCTCCTAAGCGAGCGGATCAGCAAACTGAGCGTCTGTACCTGCAAGCATGTAATGCAGTCCCCCGAGAAAGGGGGTCAGTATGGATAATGTACCGAGTATGTAAAGAATGGACTATAATAAGTAAAGTTATTACTAGAACAGAAGGTGCTAAAATGACCAAAATATCCATAATATCAAAATGATTTTCATAACCATAGATAATGTATGCAGAAAAACATACGTCATATCTAGCCCTATTATGGGACTCGGTGAACAAATCGTGGTCACTGCCCCGTCACTGGCCCCACAGCACATCATAACTCAGAGTAGGAAATATCTTCATAACAGATCATATTATATCAGATGGTCATATCATATCATATCATATGTCTACATGGAATATCATAACTCTACAAATCAAACCCATGTACAGGGCGTACCATCCCCCTCACGTCAGGGCACGACGAATAATGCAGAGAAGTATGCATGTTAACAAAACCTGATCCGAGCTCGGGGAAGGAAGCATTGAGGCATCCATGAGTGGAGTAGTGAGAAAATAAATGTACTTTAATCATGTTTGAGACTCGATGGAGTTAACAAAATGATCTATTCTCCAAAAATCAAGACATGAGTCGTATCAAGTACCTTTGGAATATCACTATGAGTTATATCAAAATAGAACTTTTGGAATCATATATACGTATCTAGGCACTATAGAATAACCTTTGGAAAAACAAAAAGTTGTCCATCCTAGCGGCTCTATGAATAGGAACTTCCTTGGAACCATATAAAAGTCATATACTTATTTCATAAAAACTATGCCAAAAAGAAAGATTAGCTTTATTTACTTATGTTAAAACAGGCCAAGAAAAAGAATAAGCTTTATATACTTATGCCAAAGACATGCCAAAAGAAGGAATGGTTAAATTTACATACTTATGACAAATAAGAAGGAACTATTAGCTTTACATACTTATGCCAAAGACATGCCAAAAGAAGGAACGGTTAGCTTTATATACCTCTTACGGATTACTCCTAATACATTCGCCTCTTCGTCTCTTGAACCTATTTAACATGAAGGTAATACTATGGTTAATGACCTTTCACTTTCCAATTCCAACTCTACAACCAAGTTTCCATATAGGTCATTTCCTTATCCATTTCCCTCGACTAGTTCATTACTAGTTCCTAAGTTACCGAAAATTGGGCAGCATCTCCCCTAAAACTTCAACATCCCCGAGATATCAACTCGGCCAAAAATATCAACAACCTTACCAACAACAACATCCAGCAACATATATATAAATAAATCACTTCAACATTACCCAATAGAACTCCAAACAACCAGCTCCGAACTATGATACCAAAATAGAGTTTTTAGCCTTTATTTTATAAAATATTTTACCACACAAAATGGAGGGTAGTGTGGATGCAACCAGCCTAACCACACCCCTTTTTGAGTACTTTCTAGCCCTGAAACACACAATTAAACCACCCCAACCTGTAGCGCCACAACAAAAGCACACTACTCAACTTTGATTTACCTACTACGACTTCAATTTAGTTTGTTTCTAACGCCAAGCATCCTTATACACTTGTTCCACTTCCAGACTAACTTAAGACATGTAATATACCCCATAAAAAATCATAAACTTCAATTTGAAAGGTAATGCCTTACCTTGCCTGAAACTGGCCAAAGCTCACCTCGAAAGCTCTTCTAGGACAACTGAAACTTCGTGGCTGTTTGTTGTCCATTTTGTGCTGCCCCAAATCATAAATTTATATGAATAACACCTTCATACCTTTATGGTATACCGTATATAATTAATTCGTGGAGAAAAATTGGAAACTTACCTCTTTTCCTCTTCCCAAAACCATAGGTCTCTCTCTTTCTCTTTTAAGGTTTCTCCTCTCTTCTTTTCTTTCTCTTGAATTTTCTCTCTCTGTCTTGAGTTTTCTAGAGAAGTATGGAACTTGATGAGTCATAGACACATATATATAGGCTACTTTTAGGGGGTGACATGTGTCAACCCCTAAGTGGTGACACATGTCAAGCACTAAGTGGTGACACATGTCAAGCCCTCATTGGGACAACACATACATTCATCCAACCATAGGCTTCCATGTGAAAAGTGGGTTCCAACCCGTTGCTCCAGCTGCTGCACATGGCAATCTCTCTTGCTGCCATGTGGCACTCTTTCATATTTCCATGTGTCACTCTTTTTTTCTCCTCGTGGATTCGTAATCTCGTCTTACTTTATGAACCTATGTAATCCTTGCTACTTAAGCTTGGTATATACTCAAGTATCTTAATTATGTCAGATTTCAAAGTTGGTAGCTTACGTAAGTAAGTCGAGTCCTACGACACACTACTTGGCCTCCAATTCCTTCCAGATTCTTATGATCCTATCTCCAATCTTCCCCATTATGGGGTATCACATTCTCCTTTCCTTAGATTTATTTAATAGCATTATAGATTATCTAACTCAGATGGTAACTTCTAAGAAGCTTGAAGAACCTTTCAAAAAAACTTAAGAGCCTTTCAAGAACCTAAGAAGCTTAAGAAGTTTAAAAAGTCTTTCAAGAAACTCAAAACCTCTCAAGGTACAAAAGTCTTTCAAGATACAAACGTATGGGGTATAACAATATGGATATGGCATTCATGAAAAAGACTAAGGTAGAGTGGAAAAAGAAAAAGATCAATTGGATATCACAAAACCAAGAATTCAAAGTGTATGGATTGGCTTCAATGAAAATGATGATCCAAACAGGGAAGGAAGATTGCAAGATATTCAATATGAAAATATACCTCTCTATTGTAGTTATTTCAAACATCAGGGCCACATTCCTCTAGCTTGCGCTATTAGTAAAAGAGATGAAGAAAGAAAAAAAAGGCTAAAGAGAAAGAAGGAGCGACAAAGAAAAATGCATCTTCAGATAACACAGGTATGACTCTTACTTCTATTGACTCACCTAATGCTAAATGTTCCAGGCAACAGGTACCACCGAAGGAAAATACCACCACAGCATATGATGGAAATCACAAAGACAATGCCTCATAATACAAAATTAATATTCCTGGAAACAAAGCTAAGGAGCACCCAATTAATCAAAAGGGGAACCAAGATTCAAATGATCAGTGACAAACCCAAAATAGAAAAAACTTCAAAGGTAATTCTCAAAATGTGCAAAATACTCAAAAAAACAAGGAAATGGTCAACAAATATATAAACCTAATTCGGCCAAGACTCCAGGTATTGACTTAACTGCTCCCAACCCCTCCCCCCATTTTAATTATAACAAAGTTGATACGACCACTACTATTGTGAGATAAAATGGACAAAGCGATTGTGATACATGTATTAACTCAATGCACCCAAACCCCAATCCCTGTCTTAATTCTGATACTATTGATATGGTTGGTGCAATGCAAAATGGACAAAGCGAGCATGAAACAGGTATTGACTCAATGCTCTTAATCTCCCATGGCTCCCTGAAATAATGTTCTCTCATTCTGAAGTTGATGGAGGTGAGGATGGAGGTGTATAGGAGAAACCTACTAACTTGTAAGATAGGGTATCCAAAAGGGGGGGGGGGTATTATCTCATGTTTTGCATGAGAACCTTTCGGTTGACCCTAGGATTGACTCTAGAGCCCCGGCTACCACTGCTCAACTTGCTACCTCTATTCAACATATTGCTAATAAGATTCGAAGATCCAAGGATACTAAAGGTTCTTTGGGTTCAGATACTATTAGAAGCATGGGTACTCAGAATTTTAGTAATAACAAGATTGGTGTTATGCCCCGTACTTTTGCACTTCGAAAGACTTTGGTACCTTGAGAGATTCTTGAGTTTCTAAAAAAATAAAATTCTTAAGCTTCTTAAGTTTCTTGAAAGATTCCTAAGTTATTGAAAGCTTCTTAAAAGTTACCATGTGAGCCGTATAGGCTATAACACTATCAAACAACTCTAAGGAAAGAAGAATGTGATACCCATAATAAGAAAGGTTGGAAATAGAGTTATAAGGATTTGAAAGGAGTTGGAGGCCAAGTAACAAGTCGTGGAACTTGAATTGCTTGCATAATATACTGACTAGGATGTATCACGTAACTAAGCTACTTGAGTACACATCGAGCTTAAGTAGCAAGGAATACATAGGCTCTTGAAGTGAGATGAAATTACGAACCCACGGAAGGGAAATAAGGAGACGACGTGCCTACTTGAAACAAGTAGGTGATACACATACTTGGACTAAGTAGGTAATGCACCTACTTGGACCAAGTAGGTGACTCACCTATTTGGGTTGGACCCCATACTACCATGTGGCAGCATATGAGTGACCGCATGGGTGAGGTGGCGCCGTAAGGGGGATGCCACATATCACCCCTAGGGGATGCCATATTTCATTCTCTAAAAGTGTATATATATACTTAGTCTTATGACTACGTCTTCATTCTTGAACTGAACTTAGAAAAAGAAAAGACAAAAAAATATGAGAGCAAGAGAAAGGCAGCCACGGGTTGCTCCAATTCAAGGTAAGACCCGGACTTTTGCTATGTGAATTATTTATTTAAGGTATACTACAGTTAAATAATGGTGATTAATAGTGTAAACTACTCATTGGGTAAGCAAGGAAGTGAAGCAAACAACCCCACCAATTTTCAGCACGTTAAAGAGCTTTCGAATCCAATTTTTAGCAAGTTAGGGAAGCCGTTCGTTAAGGTATGGTGTGGTTCTCTTTTTCCAAGTTTTGGGTAAGGGTTTGGACATGTTATGAATGTATAAATATGTTTTGTAAACATGAAAATATACAGGTTACGACCAAAGAACATTGTAGGTCATGTAGGGGCTAATTTGACGCTATTCTAACGGGTTAAAGTTTGGCTAGAGTCGTTGTTATTGTGGTGTTGTGTTGAGCGTTGTTTTGTAGTGTTGAAGGGATGGAACATGGTTAAAAATGACTGTATATTTTACTGGTTGTAGCCATGTAACCTTCCTTTTTGGTGTGGTTAAGATTTTATGAAGTAAAGACTAAAACCTCTATTTTGGTATCATAATTTTGGGCGAGTCATTGGGAATTTTTATTGCATCATATTTTCGTAATTCAATGTTGTATAGATGCTGGTTGTTATTTTTAATGTGGATGCTAAGGTTTGGAGGTTAAAACGGAAGTTTGGATATGGCAAGTTATAGGGGAGATGCTACCTGATTTCCGCTAACTTTGAAACTAGTAATGAACTAGTCTAAGGAAATGGATAAGGGATTGGTTCCTATGGGTAATTGGTGGTAGAATTACAAGATATAAAGTCGAAGGTTACTAAACTTAGAATTAATTTCGTGTTAAATAGGTTAAGGGGGTAGCGAAGCGATTATGGATGTGATTAACCTATAAAAGGTATGTAAAGCTAATGTTTCCTTCTTTTGACTTATTTTTGGCATAATTATGTAAAGCTTATTATTTCTCTTGGCATGATTTGGCATAAGTATGTAAAGATAATCTTTATTTTGGCATGGTCTTTATGAAACAAATATATGAATTTTATATGGTTCCAAGGAAGTTCCTATTCCTAGAGCCACTAGGATGGCCAGTTTCTTGATTTCCAAAAGATATTTTATTATGCTTTGATACGAGTATATAATTCCAGAAGTTTTATTTTTATGTAATCCATAGTAACTTTCAAAAGGTACTAGATATGACTCTTGTCTTGATTTTGAATGATAGCTAATTTTAATTATTTCATTTGACTTATGTTGAGTAGAATTCAAAGGAAACTTTTTGCTATGCTTCCAAATATTAAACGACTATTATTTTAATTATTCCATTGAGCCCCATAATATACTTTGAAATATGGAAATGATTTCAGAAAGACTATTTTGACATAAACCATCGTGACATCTGAAAGACATGCACTATGATTATCGCTCAATTTCTCTTATATGACTTGTCATCGGAGTTATGCTATCGAGTCTTTAGAAATGTTATGTATTTTATATTGCATTTAGTTTCTCACTACTCCACTCATGAATGCCTCAATGCTTCTTTCAATGAGCCCGGGCCAGGATTTGTTATCATGCGTACTTCTCTGCATTGTTCGTCGTGCTCCGACATGAGGGGGCAGATACACCCTGTACATAGGTTTGATTTATAGAGACATGATGTTCTATGTATACATATGATATAATCTGATATGACCATCTGATATGATATGATCTGTTATAGAGATATTCCCAACTATGGAGTTATGATGTGCTGTGGCGCTAGTAACGGGGCGACGACCACAATTTGTTCAATGAGTTGCATAATGAGGACGGCTATGGCATATGTTTTTTTGCATACATTATCTATAGTTATGAAAAGCATTTTGATATTCTTGATATTTTACTCATTTTTGGATCTTTTGTTCTAGTAATGGCTTTATTTATTACAGTCCATACTTTACATACTCGGTACATTGTTTGTACTGACCCCCTTTCTTCGGGGGCTATGTTACATGCCCACAGGTATAGACACTCGGTTTGCTGATCTGCTTAGCTAGGACATCCAGCATGTTGGTTGGCAGTGCTCCTTTGGTTGGAGCCCTATTTTGGTACTAACTTTTCTATTGTACATTTATACATGTTGGTTAACGGTACGAAGGGGCCCTATACCATCATATGACTAGGCTATCAATCTGTAGAGGTCTGTAGACTTGTGATGTGGGTTATGTATATATGTTTTGGGCTTTGTGTTCCTTGATGGACTTACCGGTCCTCTTATGCTATATATGTTCTTATGCGCTCTCTAGCAACCCCTTTTTGACTCCTACTTTTGCCTATTCTGCTAACACGCTAAGTGGGGCTAAGGGTACATATGGGTGCCCAACTTGGGAACTAGTCACAAGCTATGGAGTTGAGTCGTGACAAAAGATGTATCAGAGGGTTTGGTCCTCAAAATGTCTACAGACCATGTCTAGTAGAGTCCGATATATCAGTGTATGGTCCACCACATCTATAAACAGGAGGATACAAGTTATTTAGGATGTTACCTTTCTTTCTTGTCTTAGATCGTGCGATAGAGCTCTATTATTTGGATGATTCTTCCCTACCAAAACGAATTGTTATGGTTTTTAGTAATGCCTCTGAGGAAAGCGACGGCTGCCCAGAAGGGCAAATCAGCAGCGCTCGATAAGGCTAGTCAGGCCTACAGGATTACTAGGGCCCAAACTCAGCTTGAGCGAGAGACTGTGCCCCTGAAAGCCAATTCTGTGACACGGTCAGTATCAGAAGAGGTTAGGGCAGCCCCACCTGTAGATCAGAGGGTGTCTTCATCGCCAGTTTTTAGAGCCCCAATACCCGAGCTTCTAGCTCCACATCCAGGAGTTGAGGACATTGCTATGAGGGATGCGGTGGAGCTTTTGACTAGAATGGTGGCAGGCCAGGAGCACATATAAGGTTTAGGTAGAGATCAGGTACACAGGTCAGATAGTTCGAGGGCTCATGAGTTTCTAACTTGTAATCCTCTATAATTCTTTGGGACAAAGCCTGAGGAGGATCCCAAGAGTTCATTAGGGAGATGCAGCATACATTGCATTTGATTAAGGCTTCTGCGACTGAGTCAGTTGAGTTGACCTCGTATAGACTGCACGAGATAGCTTCTAACTGGTATGAGTCCTGGGAGTTGTCCAGGGGAAGAGTCGCTTCTTCGGCAATATGGGATGAGTTTGCAGAGGCTTTTCTTAGTCATTTCTTACCTCCTAAGACATGAAGAGCCAAGGTGGACAGATTTTAACTGTTAAGGCAGCAAGGCCAGAGTATTCGCGAGTAAAGTTTGGAGTTTGACTCATTAGCCCGATATACACCTACTTTGGTAGCTGACATGACTGACAGAATGCACAGATATGTGATGGGCCTAGATCGGTATCTGGTTGATAGTTTTTTGGTGATGACTGCCCAGACAGGGATGGATATCACCCGTATATAGGCACATACTCAGGGAATGGAGGACAGATATAGAGGACACCAGTTCGACCGAGATTTTGGTAGGAGTCAGCCCAAGAGAGCCAGATCAGTCGGGTATTCTGGAGAGTTCTGGAGCAGACCATCTTCGCTGTAGGATAGCAGATAGCCTACCCATCCAGCGCAGAGTACACCTCCATAGTCCCTAGGCCGGAGACCAGATGGCACAGGGTATTCTAGATAAGGTCCAAAATCCAGGGCTTCCAGTTCGTAGCCAGATAGAGACTCTGGTCAGATGAGGCCACCCAGGCTTCAGTGTTCTTATTATGGTAGGTACCATCTAGGAGAGTGATACCTTGTTACAGAGGCTTGTTTTTCTTGTGGACGTCAAGGCCATGTGATGAGAGATTGCCCATATAAGGGTAGTTTAGGTGGCACAGCTTGGCCTATCAGATCAGCTGCTGGGTCATCATCTTTTTCGGTAGCTATGTGCCCTATGGGGCTGGGTATGGCTACACGAGTAGGTTGCGATAGAGACCATGGAGGGGTATCAGGTTCTAGCGGTCCTTCGAACCGCACTTATGCTTTATCCACCTGGCAGGATCAGGAGGCATCTCCAGACGTGATCACAGGTACATTGTTGACCTTTTACCAGACTGTATATGTAGTGATAGATCCAGGCTCTACATCATCATATATTTCTCCATTGTTTGCTGATAAAAATTGGGATGAATGAAATATAGTCTCGAATAAACTACTATATTAGTTATATGACTCGAATACCAGTACTTGGACTAAATTATATACTATTTATTGAGAATGCCAAGCACCCCATAGTTGTACTAGTGTTTCTTATAGGGGCAACCTAAAGTATGAATGATCTAACATAGGGTGTAGACATGGTGCAACATGTTAAATATGTTGGAATAGAATCATTTGCACGTGATTAGATAAAAATAAATAGAGAATGAAATGGGTACACCTTAAAAGGGGGGAAGCGGACAATAGAAATACAAGCGTAAGAGAAAATCAACTGACGCTATCATATGTAAATAGGAACGCTTAAACTTCAAATGAGATCCCATAAGGGATGGATGGATCTCGAGGCCAACAATAAAAATATAGAAGCCGTATTATTTGAGACCGTGTGAGGAACCATTGGTAGAGACCTTAATAGATGGATGCGATCATACTATCACTAACGCACCGAATCCCACCAGATCTCCAAAGTTAAGCTTGCTTGGGCGAGAGTAGTACTAGGATGGGTGACCCTCGGGAAGTAAAAGAGAAAATAAAATATAAGTATCTGAACCTCTTCCCTACGTCTACAAGTAATCCTAACCTTTGGAACTCTGATATTGATTGCTTGATGAAAGTATATGTTATAGCAATGGGACATAGAAACTCTCCATATAGTCGGTATACGATCTAAAGGAAGGTTTTGGTTTACATTCGAGGATGAATACTCTAAAGGGGGGAACGATGTTATGCCTCGTACTTTTGCACTTCGAAAGACTTTGGTACCTTGAGAGATTCTTGAGTTTCTTAAAAAAAATAAATTCTTAAGCTTCTTAAATTTCTTGAAAGATTCCTAACTTCTTGAAAGCTTCTTAAAAGTTACCATGTGAGACAGATAGGCTATAACACTTTCAAACAACTCTAAGGAAAGGAGAATGTGATGCCCATAATAGGGAAGGTTAGAAATAGAGTTATAGAGATTTGAAAGGAGTTGGAGGACAAATAACAAGTCGTGGAACTCAACTTGCATGCATAAGCTACTGACTAGCACGTCTTACGTAACTAAGCTACTTGAGTACACATCGAGCTTAAGTAGCAAGGAATATATAGGCTTTTGAAGTGAGACCAAATTATGAACCCACGGAAGGGAAATAAGGAGACGATGCACCTACTTAAAACATGTAGGTGATGCACCTACTTGGACCAAGTAGGTGACTCACCTGCTTGGGGTGGACCCTACACTACCATGTGGTAGCATATGAGTGACTGCATGGGTGAGGTGGCCCCCTAGGAGGCTTCCATGTGTCACCCCTAGGGGATGCCACATGTCACTCTCTAAAAGTGGATATACATACTTAGTATTATGACTAAGTATTCATTCTTGAGCTGAAGTTAGAAAAAGAAAAGAGAGAAAAATGTGAGAGCAAGAGCAAGGAAACCACGGGTTGCTCCAATTAAAGGTAAGCCCCCGACTTTTGCTCCATGAATTAATTATTTAAGGTATTCTATGGTTGAATAATGGTGCTTAATTGTATAAAATACTCGTTGGGTCAGCAAGGAAGTGAAGCAAACAGCCCCACCAATTTCCAGCACGTTAAAGAGCTTCCGAAGCCAATTTTCAGCAAGTTTGGGAAGTCATTCGTTAAGGTATGGTGTGATTCTCTTTTCCCAAGTTTTGGGTAAGGGTTTATACATATTATGAAGGTATAAATATGTGTTGTAAACATGAAAATATGCAGGTTATGACCAAAGAATATTGCAGGTCATGTAGGGGCAGATTTGACGCTATTCTAACGGGTTAAAGTTTGGCTACAGTCGTTGTTATTGTGGTGTTGTATTGGGCATTCTTTTGTAGTGTTGAAGGGATGGAACATGGTTAAAAATGACTGTTTAGGGTGATGGTTGAATCCATTTAACCCTCCTTTTTCTTGTGGTTAAGATTTTACGAAGTAAAGACTAAAAACTCTATTTTGGTATCATAATTTTGTACGAGTCATTGGGAACTTGTATTGCGTCGGATTGTCGTAATTCAATATTGTATAGCTTCTGGTTTTTATTTTTAATGTGGCTGCTAAGGTTTGGAGGTTAAAACAGACGTTTGGATAGGGCAAGTTATAGGGAAGATGTTGTCCAATTTCTGCTAATTTTGGAACTAGTAATGAACTATTCTAAGGAAATGGATAAGGGATTGGTTCCTATGGGTCATTGTTGGTAGAATTACAAGATGGAAAGTCGAAGGTCATTAACCTTAGAATTACTTTCATGTTAAATAGTTTAAGGGATTAGCGAAGCGAGTCGTGATGTGATTAACCCATAACAAGTATGTAAAGCTAACGTTTCCTTCTTTTGGTATATTTTTGGCATAATTATGTAAATCTTATTCTTTCTCTTGGCATGATTTGGCATAAGTATGTAAAGCTAATCTTTCTTTTGGCATGATCTTTATGAAATAAATATATGAATTTTATATGGTTCCAAGGAAGTTCCTATTCCTAGAGCCACTAGGATGACCAATTTCTTAATTTTCAAAAGATATTTTATTACACTTTGATATGAGTATATAATTCCAGAAGTTCTATTTTAATGTAATCCATAGTTAATTTCAAAAAGTACTTGATATGACTCTTTTCTTGATTTTGAACAATAGCTCATTTTAATTATTCAAAGATAACTTTTTGCTACGTTTCCAAATATTAAATGACTGTTATTTTAATTATTCTATTGAGCCCAATAATATATTTTGAAATATAGAAACGATTTCAGAAAGGCTATTTTGACATAGACCATCGTGACATCTAAAAGACATGCACTATGATTATCGCTCAATTTCTCTTATATGAATTGTCATCGGAGTTATGCTATCAAGTCTCTGGAAATGTTTTGTATTTTATATTGTATTTAGTTTCTCACTACTCCACTCGTGGATGCCTTAATGCTTCTTTCAATGAGCTCGGGCCAAGATTTGTAATCGTGCGTACTTCTCTGCATTATTCGTTGTGCCCCAACGTGAGGGGGCAGGTATGCCCTGTACATGAGTTTGATTTATGGAGATATGATGTGCCATGTACACATATGATATGATATGATCTGATATGACCATCTGATATGATATGATCTGTTATGGAGATATTCCCTACTCTGGAGTTATGATGCGCTGTGGAGCCAGTGACAGGGTGGCGACCACAATTTGTTCTCACTGAGTCCCATAATGGGGCCGGCTATGGCATATATATTTCTGCATATATTATCTGTGGTTATGAAAAGCATTTTGACCTTCTATTCTAGTAATGGCTTTACTTATTATAGTCCATGCTTTATATACTCGGTATATTATCCATACTGACCCTCTTTTTTTTAGGGTTGCATTACATGCCCGCAGGTACAAACGCTTGATTTGCTGATCCGCTCTCTTAGGACATCCAGCGTGTTGGTTGGCAGTGATCCTTTGTCTGAAGCCCTATTTTGGTACTAACTTTTCTATTGTACATTTGTACATGTTGGTTAAGGGTATGACGGGGCCCTATCCCGTCATATGACTAGGCTATCATTCTGTAGAGGTCTGTAGACTTGTTATGTGGGTTATGTATATATGTTTTGGGCTTTGTATTCCGTGATGGCCTTAACGACCCTCTTGTGGTATATTTGTTCTTATGCGCTCTCTAGCGACCCCTTTTTGACTCCTACTTTTGTCTTTTATGGTAACACGATAAGTAGGGATAAGGGTACGTATGGGTGCCCAACTCGATCACTATTCATGGCCTACGGAGTTGAGTCATGACAATTGGTATAGACTGTGATAATGCTCAAAAAATGGTCACCAATCAAACTCTTTTTGTGACCTTTAGTGGTGAACAAGTTTGTGAGGCTCCTATTTGTTTGGTTTTTGTGAGTGCTAATGTAGAGCTAAATCAGTCTCTGGCTCGAGAAAATACTTTGATATCTCATCAAAATTGTATAGATACTACTCCAAATTCTAGTACTTATCTAAGGTAAGTTCAAGGCCCTATTTTGAGGATTGAAAAACAATAGGTTTTCAGATCTGATTCGGGGCCAAATAAGCTTCAAAAAGTGCCCCAATAGACTGGTATAGGGATGGAATCACATGGATTTAGTACTATTTCTACCTCTACTCAATTGCATGTCTTTATACTTCTTTAACTGAGCATTCTGATATGAATTTTGAGTTTAAAACTCATGAGGTTACTGCTGGTTCGAAGGTTGATAGAGCTCAGTTTGTGTATAAAAAAAGGTATATATCCGATTATTTGGGCTGGTAATGTCCAAGATATGAGCTATAATTTTAGAGTTGATCACTCTCCAAGTGCTCAAACTGATTCTAGGTACTCCAATCTGACCACTAACTATAGGACTACCTAAAGAAAAGAAGATAGAAAGAGAAAACAATAAAAACAACAGCAAGTTGCTGCTGCCACCACTGTGAATACTTGCTCAATGTTTGTTTTACTTGATCAGATTACTCCTATTAAAAGCTTGGATTTTAATAGTGAATACCCTCTCACTGTTACTCCTCTTAACATTTAATCCAGCCCTGTTATGCAACCAAAGAAAAACTCCGCCATCATCTATACTCTAAATACTACTCCAACTTTAGCAAATGAGCTTGATGACTATCGTGTTATACATTCGAAATATGAATTTGATAAAGAATTTCAAGGAGAAGTTGAACAAGAAGGTGAGGAAGAGAATGCTGAACAGTTCACTAGGGCAATTTCACCTTCTAAAATCACTACTATTATTACAACTCAAAAATTGTAAATATCCCTACTCCTGCTAGTAGACCAAACACTAGGCTCCATAACCTCAGATCCAATCAATGATTAACATAATTGTATGGAATGCTAGAGGTATCAATACTAAAGGTGTCATATACAAACTTAAGCCTCTCAAACATATCCATCAAACTTCCATTATTTCTATCCTTGGACTTAGGATGTTGATTGCAGAGTTATTGATGTTGACGACCAGCAGATCACTTGTGAGATGAAATATGTAGAGCATCAAAATGCATTTCTCATTATATTTATTTATGGAAAATACAAACAGACTCTTAGAAGGCCTCTATGGGATAGGTTATTACATCATGCTTTCTCTATTCTTACTTGGTGCAAAGTTGGGGACTTTAATGTCATCACCTCCGCTAGTTAGAAATTAGGTGGAATCCTATACAACATGCATAAAAGTTTTGATTTTATTAGTGTTATTGAATCTTGTGGTCTCACGGATTTGGGGTATCATGGTTGAGACTTCACTTGGTGTAATCAATGGGATATGAATAAAATAAAATAGAAGCGACTTGATAGAGCTATGGTTTCAGACAATTGGTTATGTACTATGCCTCACACCTAAGTTACTCACATTTCTTCTACTGGTTCCGATCATAATCCTTTGCTACTAGAGATGAATGCTAGACAAGACTCTACTATAAAATATTTTACATTCTTGAATTGTTGGGTGAATTATCCTACTTTTCTAGAAACTGTAAAGTTTTGTTAGGATAGAGAAATGTCAGGGAATCCAATGTGGTCCTTCCACTAAAAAATAAAAAGGCTTTCATCCACCCTCAGTAAATGGTTGAGAATAGAATTCGGCGATATTTTTGCTAAGGTTAACAAGTATGAAGATTTGATTAAAAGTGCCAAAGACAATTTGATAGTGTTCAATAATGATGAGAACAGAATGAAATTGCATGCTCTTAATACCGAATACATCAGATTTCTAAAAGTAGAAGAAAATATTCTCAAGCAAAAAACTCACCTTCATTGGTTTAAGGATGGGGATGCTAACGCTAAATATTTTCATTCCTTAATTAGATATAGAAAAAGATGGTTATTTACTCACAAGGTTACAAATGAGGAGGGAGATTGGATTCAGGGTGATGAATTGATTGCTAGAGCTGCTTGTGACCACTTTCAGCAAATATTTACTGCTGAAATGTCTCCAATTCTGGAGAATATTTTGAACTACATTCCTAGAATGGTTACAGATGTTCAGAATGATAGTCTTCAAGCCATGCCTATCCTTGAGGAATTGAAACATATTGTTTTCTCCATGAATCCTAATTCTACAGCTGGTTCGAATGGTATGAATGGAAAATTTTCCCAAGCTTGCTGGGAAATTATTGCGGTGCACCTACAAGGAGTGGTTAACTCCTTCTTCTATGGTCATGCTATGCCTAAATTCTTTTCTCGTGCTTGTTTGGTCTTACTCCCAAAAGTAAACCATCCGAATACACTTTCTGACTATAGACCCATTAGCCTTAGTAACTTCACCAACAAGATCATATCAAAGCTTATTTTTCTTAGGCTTGCTCCTATTCTTCCTGGTCTTATTTCTCCTTATAAGTCGGAGTTTGTAAAAAAAAGAAGCATTTCAAAAAATATCATGCTAGAAGATGAGATTATTCATGAATTCAGAAAGCCTACTATTGGAGAGAATGTGGTTATGAAGTTAGATATGGCTAAAGCATGTGATAGTGTTTCGTCATCCTATACTTGTCTGGTATTGAGAATAATGGGGTTTGGTGAGACCGTCATTGATATAATTTGGCAAATCATGGTAATAATGTACTCCTTCATTGTTAATCGGTCTAGACATGGATTTTTTCACTCGACCAGAGGGCTCAAACAGGGTGATCCGCTTGCTCCTGCCCTATTTATTTTAGGTGCGAAAGTGTTGTCCTGAATGCTAAATAGTCTTCATAATTATCATTTCTACCATGGTTTTTATATGAAGGAAAGAGGCCCATAGATTAATCATTTGAGCTTTGCGGATGACATTATTATCTTCTCCTCTGGTAGAAAGGAAATTATTTAGATTATCATGAAGACCTTGACTCTATATTAACAAACTTCGGGGTAGCTTATAAATAAGAATAAGAGTGACTTCATGATGATTTCTAATGCACTCCAAGACAATGTGAATACAATCAAACAGGTCACATATTTTACTCAGAAGCGTAGTGTGCCATCCCGCCCGCTGCTACACTAGATTCCAGCAGCTTGAAGGTCCAAGAAACCTTAAACACCGTGCCAGCATTCAGCCTGCAACATTGGAGAAAGTGAGCAGGCCAGACAGAAAAATAACTTTTCCTTATTTTATTGTTTCTTGTAAAGATAGCTATATTTGAGTGTTTTCTTGGGGCGTCCAACCTCTATTCTTTTCTTGTAACTATATAAGCCCTTTGGCAGCATAGTTTGTAGCTAATATTGAAATATACAATCAAAAAATTAGAACTTGCCTCCCAAAAGCTTCTCCCTCATTTACTCTTAGGTTGTGGCTGTTTGTGTGGACTTTGTAGATAATTTTATTCTTGCACTTGGTGTGCTTTCTTGTTGTTACGAATGAGATTTAGGCAAGCCGTGCAAGCTGCTTAGGTCCTATAGGTGGACTTATATGGTGTCACCACGAGGACACACCACGGTCCATGGTGTGTTCCATGATATGTGGTGATCATTCGTAGACCTTGACTTTGGAAAATATCTGAGGGTTTTGGGGAGGGTTCACCATGGAGAGCTTCACAGCCCGTGGTGCTCACTATGGTCCATGGTTCTCTTTCGTGGGTCATCCCCTATAGTATGAGTCTCTGAATCTCTACCACAGTTTCTCACCACGATCTGCGATATATACCATGGCCCGTGATGGCCTCCGTGGTAAGCCTCTGGTGCCAATTTTTGAAATTTTCTAAAATTTCATCCTTTGTTCCTTGGTTTTGGACCTTTCAATTTTCGGGGGCTTACACCAACACGTCTTAGGATTCTATAGGGACCTACAGACCTAGGGCTCAATTTCCCCTTATTACCAAATTGAACTACACCCTTCAAGGGTGAAAACTTCAAGTACACCCAATTATTCACATGAAACTCAAGATCCCTTCTCCTAGTATAGTAATAGGACTTTTGATGGCTATGAACCATCTTCAATCTTTTTCTAATGACTCTCACCTTGTCCAAAGCATCAAGCACCAAATTAGGGCCCAACAAGGTCATCTCACCTAGTTTGAACCAACCAATAAGAGACCTACATCGTCTCCCATACAAGCCTCAAACGGTGCCATCTCAATACTTGAGTGGTAGCTATTGTAATACACAAACTCAATAAGTGGTAGATGATCATCCCAACTTCCTTTAAACTCCAACACACAAGCCCTTAACATATCCTCCAGTGTCTGAATTATCCGTTCGGCTTTCCCATCAATTTAAAGATGGAATATGGTACTTAGCTTTACTTTGGTACGAAGACTTATTTGAAATGATCTCCAAAAGCAAGAAGTCAATTGGGTACCACAACCAAAAATAATCTACAAAAGTACACCATGGAACCATACGAACTCCCGAACATACAACTTAGCATAATACTTTACACTATAAGAAGTCTTGACCGGTAGGAAGTAAGCCAACTTAGTCATTCTACAACAACTACCCAAATTGAATCATGAAGTTTTCGAGTATGCGGTAAACCCATTGCAAAAGCCATATTCATATCTTCCATTTCCAAGTAGGCATTTCAATATCTTTTGCTAGGCTACCCAACGTTTGATGTTATACCTTCACTTGTTGGCAGTTCATACATTCGAACATGAACCTTGTTGTGTCCTTTTACATGCCACCCCACCAATAAAGCTCCTTTAAGTCTCGGTACATTTTAGTCGAACTGGGATTAATAAAATATGAATAGTTATGAGCCTCTTTCAAAATTAAACCCCTTTGATCGTCCACATCGAGAACACATAACCCACCTTGGTAGTGTAATACCTCATCCCCCCTTCGTAAAAATACCTCTACTTTCTTTTCTTTTACTAACTTCTTTAACTCTATTAATGTTTGTTCAAGGTCTTATTTTGACATAACATCCAAACCAAAGATAATTCCAAACCGTTATGTAAAACCATACACCCATCATTGAAACCACTCAACTTCACCCATAATCTAGTCAATCGGTGAACATCCTTTACCAACTCTATCTTCCCTTCTTCAACATAAGCCACACTCCCCATAGACACTCTATAAAGTGCATCGGCAACAATATTAGCCTTACTCGGGAGGTAATGCACACTTATGTCATAGTCTTTGAGTTGTTCAAGCCACCTCCTTTACCTTAGATTGAGGTCCTTTTGGGTGAACACATATTGGAGACTTTTGTGATCGATGAACACATCCATGTGTATCCTTTAGAGGTAATGGCGCTAAATCTTTAAAGAGAATACAACGATCTCTAACTCAAGATCATGGGTAGGGTAGTTACATTCATGTACTTTCAAATATCCAGAAGCATAGGCTATAACCTTACCATTTTACATCAAGACACAACCCAAACCAATCATTGATGCATCACAATAAAATACAAACCCTTCTAATCCCTTATGTAGAGTCAAAATAGGAGCCGAGGTAAGTTGATCTTCAAAATTTGGGAAACTTTTTTCACACTCACCTGTCCATATGAATTTTGCCTTCTTTTGGGTCAATTTTATCATAGGAGATGAGATGGAAGAGAACCCTTCAACAAATCTCCTATAGTACTTGGTAAGACCCTAAAAGCTCCTAATGTTTGAAGGAGATAATGGTCTAGGCCAATTCTGGACCGCCTCCATTTTCTTAGGGTCAAACTTGATCCCATCATCGGACACTATGTGAAAAAGAAATGCCACCTCTTTCAAACAAAATTAGCACTTACTAAATTTTGCAAACAATCTTCCATCCCTCAAGGTTTGAAACAGAACCCCCAAATAGTTCTTATGTTCTTCCTGACCCCAAGAGAAAATCAAGATATTGTTAGTGAAGACCACCACAAAGGTATCAAGGTAGGGTTTGAACACCCTATTCATTAGATCCATAAACATCATCGACATATTTTTCAACCCAAGCGACATTACCACAAACTCAAAGTGACCATACCTTGTTCGAAATAACGTCTTGGGAATGTCACATTCCCTAAACTTAGTTGATGATAACCAGAAAGAAGATTGATCATACAGAAATGACTTGCCCCTTGCAATTGGTCAAATAGATCATCTATTCTAGGAATTGGGTACTTGTTCTTAATAGTTACCTTGTTCAATTATCGGTAGTCTATGCACATTCGAAGAAACCCATCCTTTTTACTTACAAGCAATACGGGAGAACCCTATGGTGAATTACTTTAGATGGATTGGTTTCATGCATCATCTCTAACAAGTCTTTCAATTGTTCCTTTAGATCCTTTCGTTCTGTCGGAGCCATTTGGTATGGTGTAATACAGATAGGTTAGGCATCGGGGTGGACATCGATACCAAAATCAACTTTCTTTTTGGGAGGGATACCGAGAAGGTCATTGGGAAAGACATTGGAAACTCATTAACCCTCATGATTTAGTAAATGCACCCTTTAGCAATAAATTTTTAGGCGTTAAGACAAGAAATAAACCTACCCTTCACTACTGAATGATGACCTTTCCATTAAAGAATAGTTTCATTTGGTAATTGAAACTTGACTCGACAAGTCCTACAATTATGCAAGCATAAGATGCATTCAAGCAATCCATCCCATGAATAACATCAAAACCCACCAACTCCTTCAAATCTACCAATGATGAGTTAAGGTCTTGTTTCGACTTAACATTCACCACCAAAGACGATTTGAACACATCTTTCACCACCATCATTGGAACCACTCTAAAGAAATACTTATGAAGTTGACATCCCTAACCCTTACCATATGATAAATATAACCCTTAGTAATTGATTTCCCTAGTTTTAAGATAAGAAATGAATCTACCCTTAACTGCCGAATCATGACCCTTCCATTTAAGAATAGGTTCACTTGGGCATTGAAACATAACTCTAAAAGTTCTACAATCTATAGAAACATATGATGCATGAAACCAATGCATTCAAAATGACATCGAAATCTAAAACCTTTAACTTATAAGTCACAACATCAGGCGAATCCTCTAACTCCTGGAGAGTTTGAAGGGCACAAAATCTATCTTGGAGCTGGCCGCCACTCAAAGTAGTAGCATTTTGATCTAGACATCCTATAGTCTAAATCTGACCCTTGGGTCTAATACCTCTCCTACTCTACCTTGCATGATGACCCAAATTTCCACACATATAGCAAGCATTCAATCTTGTTAAGCACTCTCCCCTATAGTTTCTCTTACACTTGAAACACTTGTGAGTAGTAGATCAACTAAAACCACCACCATATTTAGATCGAGAAGTCTCACCTTTACCTCGAGCACTCTTAGACTACCTCCTTTTTCTAGATGACCCTTGATAGTCCTTCTCCTTATGTCTACTTTTTTTGCAACTATAACAACTCCTTGTTCCATACAAGCACTCCCCTATATGATTTTATGCACTTTCTACATGAGAGGAAGGAATTTTCCTTGCCATAACCCTTTTTAGAACTAGGGCTAGACATCTCTCTCTTTGACATCTTTTGACGGTTAAAGACATTACCTCCACTATTACTCCTTTTATTCACCTATTTGCTTTTCTTAACATTCATGTTCATTAGAGTTACTTTGTGTTGAGTTAATTAAGAGGTCATAGATCAAACCAACCAGATGAGGTCAAAACAAATCTCAATATTAGAGATATCGATAATTAAGGATGGGTCAAAAGAAATAGAAGGGATACCATCTCGACCAATCTACTTGTTACTTTCTTCTTGATGAGACATATTCTGAAACACGTAGGTCATGAGTTAGAAGGAATCCTTTGAGGGTTCAACTCTATCGCACGATGGGATCATGAAAAAAGTGATTATTTTCCTAAAATACCTCATAGCCTCCTATTCATAGATGTGACACACTTCACACCGATGAACAAGACTCTACTTGATGTGGTATGTTGGACTCTGAGGACCATTTCAAAACCTCGTGCTCTTATACCAAGTTTTTCATGACCCAAGCCTAAGGTCTAGACGTGATACGATAACGAGACACCCAAAGGTATCTCATCCAAGACTCTTATAATTCATTAATCTTTTCATAGATAATGACATACAATAAATCGCAAAAGAAAAAAAGGGTAATGGGACTGAGGGAGATATCATAGAATAGAAATCATAAGCAACATCAAACATCATCTATTTTTCTAACAATACCTCTACTTTCTTTAGACTTGGCAGGGGATAAGACATCTCTCTAGCTTACCCTCATGATATGTATCCAAAATTACCACAAGATAACAAAAAGTCTATACATGTAAATAGAAAGAAAAGGAAATGGAATGTTCCCGAAATATGGCAACTCACCAACTAAGTGGCCTTCAGCGATTAAACTAGCCACACAAAGGAGAATATAGATCAACGTCGGTCCCTACATGATAATATTATATTGGCAAAAATATGTGTTAGTACTTTAAATGTACTAAGTATGTGAGCATGCAATACAATATATCATTATGCAATAAGTGATGCAATGGAGCATGCTAGAACCTTGCTATCATTTGAAATACCATTTACAGTTATGAAGCTTAGTCAATGAAAGATAGAAACCATCATGAATCATAATAGAAACTTAAACATTATAGAGGTAATGAGTCATTATAAGAAACCATATATTAGCAAAGTACCATGAATCTTAAATAAGTATACCTTAAACCTTTTGAAAGGGATCTTTAAACTTTATGAAACAATATACTTTACTTTGTGCTAGATATAGTAGACATCATATGTTATATATTAAACATTGGAAGAGAAACCTTGTACCTTTGTGAGAGAGACCGTTAACTGACATAAACCATGTGAGCTATAACATGGATTCCCAATGTTACCCCTACATTAGAGGAAAAAGGGGAGACTAGTTAACAAGGTAGACTCCATCATGCATAAGTGGATCTACTAAGATATTGTGTGAACTTGGTACTCACCCCTAGTTCTTAGACTCAGTTATTCACCTCCAAACCTTGATATTTCATTTACTCACCTCTTAGAAATTTTGGTATTCGGCCTATATCTCCTTTATACCTATGGTGGCATGTAGTTCTGGGACATGGGTATTCGCCTTTAGTCCAGCTCGGTGCTAGGTAATCTCTAAATAGAATAATATTTAAATATCATAATAACATAATCATTTATATAAGTTTAAAATAAAATCATCATTCGATGGAATAGCTCATTAAAACCTTCCATTTGATTCAATGCAAGAATTATCCTTTCACATTAAAACCTTACTTTAGATAAGAAGACCTTTCATCATTCAATTAATCATAAGACTCCCACTCATAAATACTTGCTTCATATTATTCATTTTAGAGTCAAAACTTTCATTTCAAACTTCATCCAAACATAGTAAAACTAGGTGGGGACACTTTTCATAAACATTCATTCTTTCATTGAAAAGACTCCCATGACCATAGTCATTATCTTTCTTAAACATTTAATTGGAGTCCATAAACTTCAAGTCATGCATTAGTGAAAATAGATTCAAAACTAGTTGGGTTCAAATCAATCATCTTTCAAGTTATTTAAATCATTGCTAACATGCATGAGAGTAAAGGAATACATCATCTAAATATCTTAAAACAACACCCTAATATATTTTTATAAAAACTACTTTCATACCTTCATATAAGGATATTTAATAACCTCATAATTTCATGAAATCAAGAGTCAGTATTCATCAATATATTTAAATAAACTTAAAATATATCAAAATCTATGCATTTAGAGTCATCATGTAAAATCTCAAAAGATTTCATCATCAAAGATTGAGATTCTAAGTTGAGAAAACATTTGGGATCCATGGGTGGAAACCCATGGATGAAAACCCACATAACTTGGGGAATGAACCCCTTAATTCAAAACTTGAAAGGAAATGGAGGCTTGATCTTCTTGGAGTGAAACCCTAGAACCTTTCTTGAGGATGAAGGAGAATTTAAGAGCACTTGGCAGGTTACAGTTTGAGTACTTAGGATGAGAGTGAGAGAGAATGAGTGTAGGAAGACTTTTAATCTTTTATATGGGTGGATTTTTCCTTTAAAATGACCTCACTTTGAGTTAAAACATAGGAAAAGACCAAAATGTCCCTTTAACGATCTGGCTGGAAGCGACTTCATGAGGACCCTTTATGGTCCATGGTGAGGTCTCGTGATATCTGTCTTATAGTAATTCATAAAAGGGACTTGCACGTTAGTCTATGAAGTTTCTTCATGAACACCTTGATGATCCATTAAAAAGACCACGTACCATGGTAATCGTTTATGGACCCTGCCTTGGGAAATATTCAGAGGACTTTGGGAAGGTCTCACCACGGAGGGCTTCACGGCCCGTGGTGCTCACCATGGTCCTTGGTTCTTCATCGTTGTTCTTTCTTTGTAGACTGAGCCTCTGAATCTCTACAAGGGTCTGTGTTGCTTACCAGGGTCTGTGAAGGCTCCTATGGGCAGTTTCTGGTGCTAGTTTTCTACAACATCTGCGAATTCATCCTTGGTTCATTGGTTTAGGACCTTTTAGATTTCTAGAGTGTTACAAATAAACCTTCTCTCCTGCTATCACCAACTAAGAGTGAGAGAGTATGACATTCCCAAAATGGCTTCCCAAATAAGGTATGGTTACTTCGAGTTTGTGGTGATGCATTTTGGTTTGATAAATGCACCAGCGGTGTTCATAAACCTAATGAATAGGATATTCAAAATTTACCTTTATACTTTGGTTGTGGTCTTCATTGAAGACATTTTGATTTACTCTCAGGATGAGGAAGAACATAAGAATCACTTGAGGGTTGTGCTTCAAACATTGAGGGATAGGCAATTATTTGCAAAATTTAGTAAATGCAAATTTTGGTTGAAGGAGGTGGCATTTCTTTGTCACATTGTGTACGGTGATAGTATCAAGGTTGATCCTAAAAAAATGAAGGTCATCCAGAATTTTCCTAGACCATTGTATTCTTCAAACATAGGAAGTTTCTTGGGTCTAGTTGGGTACTATAGAAGGTTCATTGAAGGGTTTTCTTTCATCTCATCTCCTTTGACAAAATTGACCCAAAAGAAAGCAAAATTCATATGGATGGATGAGTGTGAAAAAAGTTTCCAAACTTTTAAATATCAACTTACCACAAACCTATTTTAACTCTACTGGGAGGATTAGATGGGTTTGTGGTTTGTTATGATGCTTCAAAGATTGGTTTGGGTTGTGTATTAATGCAAAATGGCAAGGTCACATCCTATTATTCTAGGAAATTAAAGGTGCATGAGCGTACCTACCCTACCCATGATCTTGAATTGGCGGCCATTATTTTTTGTTTGAAGATTTAGCAGTATTACCTCTATAGGGTGCATGTGGATATGTATACCGATCCTAAAAGGATTCAATATGTGTTCATCTAAAAGGACCTTAATCTAATGAAAAAGAGGTGGCTAGAACTACTCAATGACTATGATATGAGAGTGCACTATCATACAGGTAAAGACAATGTAGTTACCGATGCAATTAGTAGAGTGTCTATGGGGAGTGTAGTCCATGTTGATGAAGGGAAGAGGGAGTTGGTAAAAAATGTTCACTAGTTGTCTAGATTAGGGGTGAAGTTGTGTGGCACCGATGATGGTGGTATAGTTGTTCAAAATGTGTCCAAATACTCCTTTGTGGTTGATGTTAAGTTAAAAAAAACCTTGGCCAGACCCTTGTTGAGTTAAAGAAGTTGGTGAAGGAAAAAAGGTAGAGGTATTTTCACATGGGGGATAAGGGGTGCTATATTACCAAGGTTGGTTATTTTTTTCCGGATGTGGATGGCCTAAAGAGTTTGATATTGATGGAGGCTCATAATTCTACATACTCCATTTATCCCGGTTCGATGAAAATGTACCAAGACTTAAATAAGTACTATTTGTGGGGTGGAATGAGGAAGTACATAGGTAGGTTTCTTTTTCGAATGTCCAAATTTCTAATAAGTGAAGGCCGAACATAAAAGGCCAGGTGGCCTATCCCAAGGCATTGAAATTCATACTTGGAAGTGCGAAGACGTAAAAATGGATTTTGTAGTGGGTTTGCCTCACACCCAAAAGTGTCATTATTTGATTTGGGTAATTTTTGATGGAATGTCTAAGTCTGCTCACTTCCTACCGGTTAAGACATCCTATAGTGCCAAAGACTATGCCAAGTTTTATATTCGGAAATTGGTGAGGTTACATAGTGTGCCATTGTCCATTATTTTAGATTGTGGTACCCAATTCACTTCTCAGTTTTGGAGATCATTTCAAAATGGCCTCGATACGAAGGTAAGAGCTTTTTAAGAGCTTGTATTTTGGAGTTTAAGGGAAATTATGATGATCATCTACCACTCATTGAGTTTGCATGTAATAATAATTACAACTCAAGTATTGAGATAGAGTCATTTGAGGCTTTGTATGGGAGACGATGTACATCCCTGATTGGTTGGTTTAAAGTAGTTGAGCTGACCTTGTTGGGCCCCAATTTTGTACTTGATTCTTCAGAGAAGGTGAAGATCATTTGAGAAAGGTTGAAGACGTCTCAAAGTCATCAAAATTCCTATTCCGATACTAGAAGAAGGGATCTTGAGTTTAATATGAATAATTGGGTGCATTATAAGGTTTCACCCATGATTGGTGTGGTTATATTTGGTAAGAAAGGGAAATTGATCCCTAGGTATCTAGGGCCTTATATATTCTTAAAGCGGCTTGGCAAAGTTGCTTATGAGTTGGAATTGACTTTAGAAATGGCCATGGTTCATCCGGTGTTCCATGTGTCTATGTTGATGAAATGTGTGGGAGTTCATAGTTTCCTTGTGCCTTTGGAGATAGTGAACGTTGAAGAAAATTAGACCTACAAAGAGATTTCGGTTAAAATTTTAGACCGGCAAGTCAAGAGATTGAGGAACAAACAAGTTACATCCGTTAAAATCCTTTGGAGGAATCAACAAGTTAAAAGTGCGACGTGGAAAGCTTAAGAGGATATGATAAAATATTACCCTCATCCTTTTTATTCTACTCAAGCCTAAGGTATTAAGTCATCCTTGCTAAATTACTTGAAATCATTGTATTTTAACTTTTATTGTCATTTGCATGCATAGTTATGAAATGTGTTTTGAATGATGTTTTAAAATTACACTATTGCTTTAATGATGGGCTGTTAGTTTATACTCTACTCTACTCAAGCTAAGTCTTGTCTCATTCAAGGAAGAATGTTCCCAATGGGGAGATATTGTAAGGTCCCATGGGTTTTGAGGATTAGAATGTGTCGTAATAAGGTAAAATAGAGGAAAATATCTTCAGAAGATTTTTCGGACTCGTATTCCGTGAGATGAAATTTTTCAAAAATTTCCAAAACAGAAGAATCCACGACCAAGGTGCGTCGCGGAGTTGTTCCCTGATAGAGCAAAATTTTCCTAGCTCAAGCTGAACTCAAATTTGGTCAAATTTGACCTAGTACAGGAAATTGTACATTAAACGCATTTGATGAATGCGATTTATGTATAATTTGTGTTTATTTATTCCGTGAGCTCGATTTACCTATTTTAGAAGAAAATAAACTGAAATGGGACATCTCTGCATCACAAACTTATTCCCGGATAGATCAAATTTGTGCAAAAATTTCCAGATTTAAGAGAGGGCAACCTGGACATTTCCCTGAACCTGTGTAGGCGGATTTTGATGATTTATGGGGTTATTTTCCATCCTTCTCACTACCTAGAACCCTAAAATTCATTCCTCCTCATTCCCAAATTACTTCCAACAAGAGTACATCTCAAGCCAAGGATTTAAGCTCCCCATTGAAAAATAATTATCAAGATTTCTTCAAGTCCATACCGACCTCTCCAATTCTTCTTCAAATCTTCTCTAAGGTATGTGGGTTTCTTCATCCATGGGTTCTTCCACCCATGGATCCCAAAAGCTTTCCAACTAATTCCTTTGAATACAAGAATTGATTCTTTATGGTTACTTCTAATTTCTTCTTACTATCATGAAACATGATTGCGATTATGGTTATTTATTAAAATTGCATGAAATTGATTATTACCTATGAATGTCCTAATTTTCTATCTTGGGTTTATGAATTTTAAAATGGATATTGTTCAATCCTTCTCAAATTTCTTGATTATGGTTCAAATTATTGATATTATGTTCAAATAAGCTTATATTACTATTCAATTGCATAAATTATTGAATTTCAAGTAATTTTCTAGCTCAAGCTATTATGGATCTTTGAAATGAATTGTGGGTTATTTGAAGTATGTTTTGAATTGACTCAACTGATGATGTTTATGCATGGTCATTTTGAAAAGCATGTTTGAAAGATGAATTGAATAGAACCTACCTAGTTTTACTATGTCTCCAATGAAGTTTGACTTGAAAGCTTTTGACTCCAAATGAATGTTTATGAAAGTAATGTCTATGATAAAAAAGGGAGTCTTATAAAATGAAAGAATGATGAAATGATATGAATGAAGAATTGTTTATGTGATAAGGATAATTCTCACTTATTTGAATTAATAAAAGTTTTAATGAGCTATTTTACCGAATGTGATGTTTGAATTATCAAGCTATATGTTATGACTATTTGGAAGTATTAAACTATTCCACAGGATTGACTTAGAACCGAATGGGGAATTGAAGTGGGATTCGGTAAGGGAATCCTAGTAGAAACCTCTTGTCTCATTAACTATGTGCCAACATAGGAGCCCTTGTAGGCTTAGGCTAGTGGATTCACAATTAGCTCTTAAAGTTGAACTTAAAGAAATGATTAAAGTTGACGGAGTTCTACCCGGAAAATAGTTTCCCCGTGCCAACGTAAGGGGTTAAGTTGGATTCCATATAATAGCTCGCATGGTCTTAAATGTCGATTAAGGTCACTTTACCATAAAATAAATATTTTAAGATTTCATATGATGATTCTCATGCATACATTTACTTATGCATATTGCCTATAAATGTCTTGATGTTCCTTTCTTATATAGAATGCTCACATACTTAGTACATTCAAAGTACTAATGCATACTTTTGCCTAGACAACATGACCATGTAGGAACCGATGTTGCTCCACACTCTCGTCCCTGTGGCAAGATTGTTCATTGAAGAAAACAACTATTGGTGATTTCCCATGGTTCGGGGATAATACCTTTTTTGTATTCTAGCTTATGTTATATTTAGACACTTGTGTTACATTTTGGAGTTTTGACTTAATCTTGAGGGTGAACTAGGGACATGTCTTATCTCCCTCGCCATGTCTTTATTGTGGAAGGTATTGTTGGATGTAGTAAAGGATGTAATGTTGACTTTGACTCTTATTAAATGTGAAATCCCTAAGTCCCTATATCCCTTTACATTTCCTCTTAATTTGTTTATCATTACCAATGAGATGCTCAATGATTGCTTAGAGGCTTGGGTGAGGTACCTCCGAGTGCTTCATTCTCCGTTTCATCTCTAGGCCTTAGGCTTGGGTCTTGTCATTAGGGTATGGCACCCTATCCTTATCAAATCTTTGGACCAAAGATTGAGGGGAACCTTGACCTTGGAATCTTTGGCCTTGTTGAAAATGGACATTATCCTCACCGGTCTTAGCATTAGCAAACCCGCCTTCAAACTGAGCCATCTTGTACTCCCTCTTCTTTCTCTCTTTATGCTTCTCTCCTTTTAGTTGTTCAGCATAGGTCATGAGCTGAGATATGTTCATTTATTTTACAAGCATAGCAGTTTCGCATTATCTAGAAACCAAGTCGGACATCCCCAAAATGAACTTACTTATTCAGGCATGAGAATCAACTACCAAAGAAGGAGCATACTTGGACAACTTTGTAAATATGAGGGAAAACTCCCTCATTCTCATATTACCTTGAGTGAGAGTGATAAAATCCAACATTCCCCCCCACAACTCAAGTGCAAAGAAGCGGTCAAGAAAATCAACTTTGAAATCCTCCAAACCTGTAGGGCCCCTTTCAACCTTTTCGTCCTTCCATTTGTCAAACCACACTCGAGTGACACCCTTAAGTTGATAGGATGCCATCTCTGCCTTATCCTCCGAAGACATCCCCATAATATCCATAATCTTATATACCTCATAAATAAAATCTTGGGGATCCTCAACATCCAAACCATGGAACTCGAAAGGGTTTATCCTTATGAAACATCTAACTCTTGAGTCCGGTGTGATCATATTTGAAGGATTCATTATGACTTAATTGGCCATCATATGAGCTAGAATAGTGATAGAGGTACAAAAAATTTCATTAGTTACTTGATATCGAAGAGGACTATTAGCGTGAGGGATTTGTCATCATGGAGGCATGTTCTGAAAATCGCAAAGAACAATTATTAGGAGGGAAGGGCTTAGAGGACCACTCTATCACATGATATAGATCATGAAAGAAGTGAGGATTTTCTAAGATGCCTTAGAACCTACTACTCATAAATGTGGTGTGTTTCACAACCATTAATTAGACTCTACTTGACATGACATGATGGACTACCTAGGATATTTGAACCTTGTGCTCTAATACTAAGTTTTTCATGACCTGATCTAGGGTCTAGTCGTAACACGATGATCGAAACCTTGAATGGCTCCAACCAAGCCTCTTGTCATATCATAAATCATACATAAAGTAAAAAATAAGCAGAAACTCATAAAATTCCAAGGAGACAAAGCCTAGCTTGAGAGAATCAAGACAACATAGACTCTTTATACATATGCCCAACATGCCTCTACATGACATCATAGGCGAGGACTAAGACATGTTCCTGGCTCACCCTCAAAGAAACTAATGACACAATATATAATAGTCTTTAAACATCACCATAGTCTAAAAGCAATAATAAAAGGAAGAATGACTCTGGTTGCCCTCAAAGCATGAGGACTCACCACTAATCTTTAATGGAACACCAACTAGCCGCGGGAAGAAGATGGAGCATCCGTCTTTACATTGTGATATAAGGTAGGCAAAATTTATACGTTAGTACGTTTGAATGTACTAAGTATGCAGTCAATGCAATGCATAGAAAAACATGTTTGTGTAAATGACCATTTTAAGTAGCATGATAGGAGTAGTAGTAAAAATCGTAAGTAGTCATAAGAAGGATCAATGCATAATATAAATAGTAAGAGTATCATATAAAGTAAAGTATATGATTAGTCATTTAAAACATAAAAAAGACCACACATATGTGGGATATGAACCATAACTGACAAGAAGATCATTCAACCTATACCATGGAATACCAATGTTGTACGTACATCAAAAAAAAGGGGAATCTACTTGCCAATGTAGACTCTATCACGCTAGGCGGGTAATATACATATGCTATATGTGGATCCACAAGCTAAAACATGAAGGCAACCTATGGTGACACGTAGTTTAGGAGGCAGAAGTTGCTACTAAAGCTTTTGGTATGGCACCCACCTCAATTCCACTCGGTGCTAGGTCAAATTCCACAAAATACATATCATAACACAATAATCATAGTTAAAATATATCATAGATATGATCATAGGTTTAAAATTCATAGAGTAGCTCATTTTCATAATATAAGTGCAATGTGAGTATTGTCATTCCACATTACAAATCATACATACATAAACATAATCTACACTTGGAAATTAGGGTAAAACATGAATACATGACCAATTGATTTGAAAATTATGAATTTGACTTGAAATAATGCATGATCATATACTTTTTATCAGCTCATACATAATTCATAAAGATAATATCATTTAGAAGTATCATTTAAAATACTCATAATTCATATATTGAACCCTAAAGATCAATATAGGAAAATTTGTGGAAAAACTCTTTAATTTAAATTAATAACCATCAATTTATATTAAATAGACTCATAATCATAATAAGAATCATAATTTATGCAGATTAATAAGAATTAAACAAAACCCATAATGAGATCATGAACCCTAAGTTTCATGTAAAATGATTTGTTGGAAAATCATTGAAATAATACAACATTATAAAATTCATATATATTTGAATAAAGACTTATGTAGTTAAACTCAATTGAGGAAATTGAAAGCAAATTCATAGAACCCATAAGAGTACATACTTTAATTGATTTAAAAAGTATATAATTAGTTGGGATCCATTGGTGAAAGTACCCTAGGATCAAATACCCACATACCTTGAATGAGAAGACAAAAGGATTTGGAAGATTTTTGAGAATTTTGATGGAGAGCTTGAGTGAATTTCATGGAATTCTTCAATGGAGTCCTTGATAGCCTTTTGTAGAGAGAGAAATATTTGAATAAGTGAATTGTAGAAGAATGAATGAAATTAGAAGTGTAGGTTAATTTATAGAGCAAAATTATGTTCTAAAAATGTCTAAATTCATTAACTAAGAATTTGAGAAATGACTAAAGTACCCCCACTTAAAATTAAATTTGGGAACAAGTAAACGCATTGGCCACATGCGGTATATGGGAAAAAGGGTAAATCCCATTCATTGAATGCGTTTTATGCCTTATTTTCTTGAAATGAGTTTTAGCTAGGTTTTAGGTAAATTTTCACTATGGGAAAGCAAGTCCACGTCCCTCCTAATTTATCCAATTCTTGAAAAATTTGTCTTTCGATAGACAAGTCCTAAAAATTTACCGAGACTATTTTCCTGCACGGTTTCACCCCTTGATCAATATTATGAACTCGGATTTCCAAAGAGGATAAGGAAATGCTTTACGCAAGCGACGTATTCCCAAGGCATTTTTAAGGCTCTTGAGAGAATTTTTTAGGAATGTTACAAAGCAAGTCTATGCAACTCTTTCTTTTCCTCCTCAACATTTGTGGTACTTCTCGTGGATAAATTTCAAAGAGCATCAACATCAATGTTAGGTTTACCTAGATAGTAGAGAATGCTTATGTTTTAATCCTTGAGAAACTCAAGTCATCTCATAGTGCATGCTCCTGTGATCAATATAATGATGCCAAATCTAAACAACAAATACTACCGCTGCCAAGTCTAGATCATGAGTCGAATAATTTCTCTCATGAACATTATATTTTCTTGAAGCATAAGCTATGACTTTGCCTTTTTGCATTAAAATACATCCCATTCCAACTCTGGACGCATCTCAATAAATCACAAACTCATCTCTTCCCTTGGGTAGGGACAACATTAGAGCAGTAGTCAATCTTATTTTCAAGTCTTGCAAACTATTCACAAGCATTAGACTATTGAAACTTAGTCTTTTTCTTATTCAACTTCGTCAATGGTGATGATATGAATGTAATACTTTCACAAACCTCCTATAGTAATCAACCAAACCCAATAAAGTTCATATATTGGTCATGGATATGGGTCGGAGTCAGTTATTAAATGCTTCAACTTTTTGTGAATCAACTCAAATAATCACTAGAAATAATATGGCCAAAAATGCCATAGATGCTAGCAAGAACTCACACTTCAAAAACTTAGCATATAATTCCTTTTCCTTGAGTGTTTGGAGAACAATACTGAAATAGTTGGCATGCTTCTCCTCATTCCTCAAATAGATCATAATGTCATCGATAAACACAATAACAAATATGTTTAAGTACTACTTAAACACTCTATTCAAAAGGTTCATGAATATTTGCAAGAGCGTTAGTCAAATCGAAGGACATAACTAGGAACTAATAGTGACCATATCTAGTTCTGAAAGATGTCTTCAGGATGTCACTTTTCCTCACTCTCAACTGATGATAGCCTAATATGAGGTCTATCTTGTAGAAGTAAGTGATACCCTGAAGTTTATCAAAAAGATCATTGATTCTCGGAAGAGGGTACTTATTCTTTATATTGACCTTGTTCAATTGATGATAATCAATACACATTCTCGAAGAGATATTTTTATTTCACATGAATAGGATATGAGTGGCCCAAGGTGAGATACTCGGCTTAATGAACCATTTATCTAGGAGATCTTTCTATTTCTCTTTTAACTCTTTTAAATCTGCGGGAGTCATTCTATATGGTGGTATATAAATAGGCTGAGCATGGAGAAGAATATATATTTTGAAGTCTCTCCCTATCAGGAAGAATCCCATGCATATCCCCATGAAAGACTTGAATAAATTCATTTATGACTGGAATTAATGGAAGGGATGGTGTATCCACACTATCATCTCTAACTCAGAAAATTTGGTAGATACACCCCTTGGAGACTAACTTTATGGCCTTAAGGTATCAAATTAATCAAATATAAGGCAAAGATGGACTACCCTTTTACTCAATAACTTGCTCATTCGAAAACTGAAACTGGACTACTCGGGTTCTATATTGAACTATTGCATAAAAAGCATAATGCAAGTCCATGCCAAGAATAATATCAAAGTCAACCATGTCTAACTCAAGTAAGTCTGCAAAAATGTTTTTATGATAGACAGAGACTATAAAATTGCGGTAGAGTCTCTTAGCTAGAATAGACTCACCAATAGGAGTAGAAACACTGAATGGTTCCAAGAGTCATTTGGGGTAGAATCCCAAACTTAACTGCTACATAAGAAGTCATAAAATACAAGGTAGTGAAAAAATCTGGAGAGTTCTCTTGGTCATGCCAATTAGCCATAGCATATAGATGGTTTGGACCTCCACTTATCCCCGAAATAGCCCCTATTTGATTACCTCTATTGAGATGTATTTTCGAAGAAGATTGGGCATTTTCCCTGTCTAACGGATAATCTCTCGTAAAGTGACACATCTGACCATATCATTTTGACATGCTCCCAAGTGAAGTCTTTCACATTTACCATAAGGCAGCTTGCATGATGGACTCTAAGCCATACTTTCCTAGGACTGAAAGACTTGGGCTTTGAAATTATGGTTACCTTGAGACCTTTGGTCAATCCTATTGGTAGTTGTAGGTACGCTTGCTATACATGGTGCATAACTAGAAGACCTCTTTTGGGAAAAGAATGATTACTGTTACCTCTCTTTTGATGGTTGTCCTCATTATCTATGGACTTGTACGGTTCTCCTCACCATCCTTCTTCTTATTCTCCTAAACTATTGGGTATACACCATTAGTCTGGAGGTGTCCATATCTAAGATCAATAATGTTGCCTAGCACTCCTTCTTTACATAGTTGTTCAATCCTGGAAAAAACATCCTCATCTAGGCTCTCATATCGAGAACCATCTCGGGAGCATACCTAGATAATTGGATGAACTTTAGGTTATATTATTTTGCCTTATCCTACTTCAAGTTCACAAACTCTTCTATCTTATCCTCCCTCAGCTCTCACAAAAAGATATGGTCGACAAATACACTATCGAACTCATCCTGAATAGCAGGATCAACTTCTTCGCCTCTACTTTCTTCACACTTGTTATACCAGACATTGGAAACATCTTTTATCTTGTAGGAGACAAATTCACCTCCCTCTATCTTAGTGGCATGCATTGCCTTCAAGATCTTCCACATATCATTACTGAAGTTTTGAGGGTCTTCCTAAAACCTTGGATATAGTGAAGACTGGTGGGTTCATTATAAAAAAATCTCGGATTTTGCTAGCAACAAACAACTTATAAGAACTAGAGCTCGAACCAATGGTACTTTCCTACCCTACTATCACGCCATAAGCCTACACCCTTGATGTGGCTCACACTCGAAAATCATTGTTCGTCCCAAGCGATGCACTTGTCCTAGAAAATTCACTCAGTGGAAGACATAACTCAATAAAATAGTAACATCAAGTGGGAAATTGATAAAGCTCAAACTTCCTTTCTTATGATTCAGAGTGTAGGCGATCTCTAGCAATATAAACCCAGGTGTGAGGTCAGGGTTGAATCCCAAAAGAAATAATTAAGAGTAAACTTCAATTACAACATAAGAACGTGCTCTAGACTTTGGTAACATAAAAACTAGTAAGTTGTAACATTATTTAAATATGTAGATTTCATTATCAAAATTATGAGATATATCAAGAATCAATAGTAGAACGATTTCAGTATTTTGGTTTATAACGAGTTAACAAAGGCTTCTAGGGGAGGTGCAAATTAAGTTTGGGGTTCTAATAAGGGCAAATGTATAGCTCAACATCATTAATTCTCAATGGATAGGCAAAGACTAATCAATTGCACGAAATAGAATCTATCGATCTCTATTCATTTCTACATGCCAGAACTTTCAAACCTAAACATGCAATCTAGCAAAACTAACCCAATCCTTAGAAAAACCATCTTTCTCGAGAGAGATTACAATTGATAACATAAATCAATGGCTATTTGACAATTTGGTCACTTCCTATTACTATTTCTAGCTAATAAAGAATATCTAACATAGAAAAATGTTTGCAATAATATTTTATAATTGATTCCATACCAAATTAACAAAAGCCATTACAAATTAACAATTGATAAGGTATAACAAAAAACCCAAATACAGAACAACAATCTAACTCGTTAGCACCACCCTAGAAATAGGGAATTTAGCCACATATTAATCTATAAGATGATGTGTAACATGTTTTTCCCGGTCCATACCTGCACATTAGATACACACGAACAAAGCACAGGGGGAGATTTGTGAGTGCAAAAACAAACCAAAAAAAAGACTCAATCAAAATGGGTGGTACATAGTTGATGCCTGCTAACACAAAAAGGTGAATCTCCTAATTTCTATAGGCGGTCTCAATCGAGCTTGCCAAACATAGAAAGAAAAAAAACTCATTAGGCTATATTTGGAACAAATTGGTGAGCCACCGAATATAATCTGTGTGCAGGGTCAGCTCACTGAAAATGTTAGAAAGATTTTGGTCGCAAAGCTAGATTGACATATAAAAAGGGCAAGTGAAAGATCAGATTAGTGAGTCGTGTAGGCATGTCGGCGAGCCATTAGTAGCTCATCGAATTGTTCAAAAATAACTGGCACATGAGGTTCAAAACAAGCGAGTAAACTCATTCTTTAGAGACCCGCCTAACACCAAGTCGAACTCGATTGAGCTCGCAAAACAACCCAAACCCACAATGTTTTTTCAAATTTTCCGAATAACACTACCCGCACAGGCATTTCAACCATACCCACATATAATTTTCACAAAACAATGAAACTCTTCCCATTACCCAACAATATAATAACACCACTACACTTAGAAACTAAGCAATTCATCATGATTTTGACAAAATTTTCCCTTAAGAATGACTTCACCTATCTATCATTGGACAAAATTAGAAATTTGGAGTTGGCGTTACTCAGACTTCACCCCTAAATGGGCTATTAAACCTACTTCCTAGAATTGAACATTGAAATATTTCCACATGCAATTTAGGCCAAATTTTCCACATGATCACTAATCAATAAATAATTACAAAGTTGCATATTCATGATAGAAAATGACTTCATATCCACATGCGCAATCAATCCTAAAGTTAGAAACATCTAAGCCATTCTAAATATTAACACAATACTAAAAGAAATAAACAATATGAACTATGGGAACATACCTGGAAAATTGCTAAAACAAGGTGTAAGATAAGGAGGTTGAGAACACAAGTTCAATCCACACATATGCACAAAATATTGACAATTAAACTAAAGGAGTTCTACTAAAATAAGGGAAATAGGGGAGGTGAATAGTATAGGAAGATTAAGGAGAAAAATTTGAAGGGTTCGAAGTTTAAATGAAAGAGGACCCTTTTAATTTTAGGTGGCGGTTCAAGTCGGCGAGCAACAACTAACCTTGCCAAATGTATCAGCGAGTCACCTATCAGACCTGATATCGTGGAGTATGCTGATCCCTTGAGGTTCTTGGTCTATTGAATTGGTGAGGACGATAGATCCTGCCGAAATTAATCAGTGGGTCGCCGAGTGGTGCATCATATTGCCCACAGTTCTATAACACCAAGGAATTTGAAGGTCATCCAGAGAGCAAAAAGGTGAGCTAAAGTGGGCTCACTTTATTAGGTTGGTGACTTGACGAATTGGGATATGCCTTGCCTAAATAGTCGGAACCTTCAAGGTTAAATTTTCCATTTTTGTGCCTAAAAAGCGATCCCCAACAGGCTCGCCTCCAGGTTTGGCATCTCACCGATTAGGCCCCATTGCTCACCCACTAGAACACTTCGATAGAGTCCAACTTCAACCTATACAGTGAACACACAATTATTCAAAATACTAAAACTTGGGTTTCCTCCCAAGAAGCGCCTTAGTTAAAGTCGGCGCACGATGTGGACATGGATTCAAGCATCGTCCAAATATACCATTTCAATCATTTTGAGACTAGGTCCATCACCAAGATACAACTTAAGACGCTGCCCATTAACATTGAATGTCGTCCTTCTTTGTTTTCTACCTCAATATCATAATTTTCAAACACCCAAATGACTTTAAAGGTCCCAGCCCATTTAGACTTCAACTTTCCAGGAAATAATCGGAGATGAGAGTTAAAAAGTAATACAAATTCACTGACTCTAAAATCCCATTTCAAGATGTGCACATCATGCCATTTTTTCATCCTTACTTTGTAGATAGTTGAACTCTAATAAGCTTGAAGCCTGAACTCCTATAACCCGTGAAGTTGATCCATTCGATCTTTTGATGCTGATTCATAATTCAAGTTCATACTTTTAAAGTCCCATAGAGCTTTATACTCTAATTCAACTGGCAAGTGACATGCTTTTCTAAATACCAATTGGTATGGGGACATGCCAATTGGTGTCTTATAAGAAGTTCGATAGGCCCATTAGGCATCCTCTAACTTTTGGGACCAATCTGATTTGTTGCTATTCATCATCTTGGCAAAGATTGCTTTAATCTCCCAATTTGATATTTCAAAATTGCCCATTTGTTTGCGTATGGTAGGCTATGTCCACCTTGTGAGTGAGACCATACTTCCTCAATAGGGAAACAAATATGCGATTAGAAAAATGAGATCCCCCATCACTAATGATAGCATACGGAGTACCAAATCTTGTGAAGATGTCTCTTTTGAGAAATGTAACTATGCTTCATCCCTCATTGTTAGGTAAGGCCAATGCCTCTACCTATTTATTGACGACGCAATAGGAATTAAGCGATTTTGCAAGCTTTACATTTGTGTTAGCCCAAAGAATTTTTAGGTGCCGCGGGTCCGGGTTGAATTTTCTTGGATTCATCCATAGTAGCATCCGTAACAACCTGGGGAACGACTCTAGTTTCCCCGACGGTGATTTAGAGGGGTTTATGAATATTTTGTTGGTGACACAGTAGGAATTAGGCGATTTTACCAGTTTTTTAGTTTCGATTATTTCATAGCAGCATCATAACGATTGGGGAACAACTTTGGTTGCTATGGAGGTGCTTTATAAGGGTTTAGGAGCATTTTATTGGCGACACAATAGGAATTAGGCAATTTTGCCAGTTTTTTGTGTGTATTAGCCCATTAATTTTTAGGTACCGGAGGTATGGATTGAATTTTCATAGATTCTTCCATAGATGTATCCATAAGGACCTGGAAAATAACTTTAATAGCCCCAACAGCGCTTTACAGTGGTTTAGAGATATTTTATTAGCGATGCAGCAAAAATTAGGCGATTTTTCCAGTTTTTCATGTGTGTTAGCCCACGGATTTTTAGGTGCCGGGGGTATAGGTTGAAATTTCTTAGATTCTTCCATAATAGTATCCGTAATGACCTTTGGAAGGACTCCAGTCGCCTAGTGGCGCTTTAAAGGGGTTTAGGAATATTTTATTAGAGACGCACTAGGAATTAAGTGATTTTGCTAGTTTTTCGTGTGTGTTAGTTAGCCCACAGATTTTTTATGTGCCAGGTGTCCGGGTAAAATTTCTTAGATTATTCCATAGTAGCATACTTAATGACTTAGGAATGACTCCAGTATCTCCGGCGATGCTTTAGAGGGGTTTAAGAGCATTTTATTGGCGATGCAATAAGAATTAACCCATTTTCAAGTTTTTCGTTTGTGTTAGCCCACTGATTTTTAGGTGCTGGGGGTTCGGGTCGAATTTTCTTAGATTCTTCCATAGTAGCATCCGTAACGACCTGAGCAACGATTTTAGTTGCCCCGGTGGTGCTTTAGAGGGGTTTAGGAGCATTTTGTTGGTGATATAGCAGGAATTAAGTAATTTTGCTAGTTTTCCATGTGTGTTATCCCACGGATTTTTTAGGTGACGGTTGTTCGGGTCGAATGTTTTGGGATTATTCCATAGTAGAATTCGTAATGACCTAGGAAATGACTCTAGTAGCCCTGACGATGCTTCAGAGGTGTTTAGGTGCATTTTATTGGCGATGCAATAGGAAATAGACATTTTTGACAGTTTTTCTTGTATGTTAGCCACTTAATTTTTTGATGTCGGTGGTCTTGGTCGAATGTTCTTTGATTCATTGATAGGAGCATCCGTAATGACCTAAGGAATGACTCTAGTAGCCCCAATAGTGCTTTAGAATGGTTTAGGAGCATTTTATTGGCAACGCAATAGGAATTAGGTGATTTTGTTAGTTTTTCAGATGTGTTATCCCACAGATTTTTAGTTATCGGGGGTTTGGGTTGAAATTTATTAGTTTCTTCCATAGTAGCATCCGTAAGGACATCGAGAATGACTCCAGTAGCCCGTAGCATTTTAGAGAAGTTTAGGAGCATTTTATTGGCGACACAACAGGAATTAGGCAATTTTGATAGTTTTTCGTGTGTGTTAGCCCACAGATTTTTAGGTGCCAGGGGTCCAGGTCATACATTCTTGGATTCTTCCATATTAGCATCCGTAACGACTTGGGGAATGACTCTAGTTGCCCTGATGGCGTTTCAGAGGGGTTTAAGAGCATTTTGTTGGCGACGCAGCAGGAATTAGGTGATTTTGCCAGTTTTTCATGTGTGTTAGCCCACAGAATTTTAGGTGTCGGGGGTCCGAGTTGAATTTTCTTAGATTCTTCCGTAGATTCATCCGTAAGGACCTAGAGAATGACTCCAGTAGCCCCTGCAGCACATTGGAGGGGTGTAGGAGTATTTTATTGGTGACACAACAGAAATTAGGCGATTTTGCCAATTTTTCGTATATTTTAGCCTACAAATTTTTAGCCATAGATGGATATGGAGTGTTTTCTTGCAAAGACGTGGAGCCTCTCTATAAATCTAGGGTGAGAACTACCTTACAATATATTTGTATGTACAATATTTTCCTCCTCCTAATGGAATGATCAACTTTACCATCGAAAGTAGTGTCAATTTCATTGCTCTATCAATGTTTTGCTATTCCAAAGATGTGGAGCCAGCATTCTCTGATTTATCCCTATAATAAAAGGAGATTTACAAGAGAATATCAATACTATCATTGGAAATGATAGTCATAACATACCCGGCCCTTTATGGGAATCGGTGTCATAATTATCATATACAGTACCCAGCCCTTTATGGGACTCGGTGTCATAATCATCATATACCGTACTCAGCCCTTTATAGGACTCGATGTCATAATCATCATATCCGTACCCAGACCTTTATGGGATTTGGTGTCATAATCATCATATACCGTACCCGGCCTTTTATGGGACTCGGTGTCATAATCATCCTATTATCATCTTAGACTCAATAAAACGATCATACTGGACTATCCTTTGAGGTTCAGAATGGTACTTATCCCAAGTGCCCTCTAAGTGTCATTATGGGTCGTATCAACTAGAGTCTCAGGAATCATAGACATTTATCAAGTAATGCCAAACGGCTTATGAAATCAGAGGCATTGGTTGTCATAGAGTCCTTAGGAATAAGATCTTATCAAAGTAAGGACATTAGTCACTATAGCGTTTGTGAGCGTATCGACATCCATATGCTAATTCTTGTTTTACGTACAAAAGGCTCGAGGGTAGTAGAAAAACTACCATAAGAGCATTAACATCAGAAAATGAGTAAGAGACAAGAATCCTATTCAGAACTTAAGAATGAGATTACCCCAGCTTGTATACATATCACTTACTTTTAGGATATGCCAAATGAGAAGAGAGGATAGTTTACGTACTTACTACTTTCCATCACATAGAAGCCTGAGAGGCAATAATTCAACTAGTATAGGAGTTCTACCATCTAGAAGTGAATGAGACTTATGGACCATAGTTGGAGTTTTAAGAATAGAATTACTCCCAAATTTTATACACATCTCATATTTGTGCTAAGACATACCAAGAAAAAGGAGTTAGCTTCACATACTTACTACCCTCCATCATATAGAAGGATTGAGAGCCATAGCTCCATTGTTATGGAAGTTCTAACCTTAGAAAGTTGGTAAGACTCATAAATCTTGCTCAGAGATTTATGGATGGGATACTCCCCAAAGCTTGCATCATGTGGTACTTATATCAAGACATGCCAAAAGAAGAGAAATTATAATCTTTACATACTTATGCCAACGATATACCAAGAAAAGAGAAAGGATAATCTTTACATACTTATGGCAACGACCTGACAAGAGAAAGAATAAGCTTTACAAACTCTCTACTTTTCCTCACGGAGTCATCATATGCATATATCATACACGACCCTTCATGGATTAGTGAATAATAATAGCATAATAGCATCATATTTATGTCAAAATCATACCAAGAGGAAAGAAGGATAGCTTTATTTACTAATGCCAAAAACATGCCAAGAGAAAGAAGGTAGATTCACATACCTCTATAGGGATTAATCGTAACCCAGCTTGCCTCGATATATCCTGAACCTATTTAACATGGAAGTAATACTAAGATTAATAACCTTTAATTTTCCCATTTCCAACTCTACACCCAAGTAGTCATAGGAACCATTTCCTTATCCATTTCCCTAGACTAGCTTATTACTAGTTCTGAAGTTGCCGAAAATCGGGCAGCAACTCCCCTATAACCTTCCCTATCCAATTGCTAATATTAGCAGCCAGTACTCACACCCCTTTTAATACACTTTTCATCCCTACAACACGCCATCCAACCATCTACAACCGCAGCACCACAATCACCACACACTACTCGATTTTGATTTAACGCTAGCGACTTCAATTTAGCTTGTTTCTAACGTCAAGCATCCTTATGCAACTTTTCCACTTCCAGACTCATTTAAGATATGTAATATACCCCATAATATATGTCTCAACCCCATGAATACCAAAACACACCCTAATAAATGTCCTTAAGGTTTGTAAAAACTATTTCTTAGACTTTGACTTGCTTCGACATCTATAGATCATAACATAATAGGGAAAGATAGTAACTACCTATCAATCTATCTTTATAAAACATATAAGGAGTAGCTAATTAACTATAGTGATTCATAAGAATCCATACTTCGATGAGAATTGTCCTTATCACCATCTTTAAATTTGATTGTGTGAGAATTGTACCTATCACACCATAATAACTATCTTTGATCATAAATTTATCATCATCATAACTTTATCATTAAAATCATAATCTCAGCTTTAAATCATGAAGACTTTCTTTGAAAATCATTGAACTCATCATCAACTCGTGAAAATCATATTTAACTTCACAATCATAATCATCAAAATAAATTAATTCATGGGCATTCATAATTCAACTTAAAATATTCTAATTCATATGAAAACACGCTTATAAAGATTATTAATAATCATCTAAATGAAATTGAAACAACCCAATGGAATTCATAAAAACTAAGGTTCATAAATAAATTTAAAATTGAAGAAAACTTGAGAAAACTTTGGGACTACATGGGTGAAAGGATCCCATGGATTAATCCCCATTTAGCTTGAGTGAAATTCACTTAGAATTGAATAAGAAACCTTGGTGAAATTTAAAATCCTAGCTTGAGACTTGGAGAGAAACCTTGAGAGAATTGAGTTCTTGCCTTAGAGAATTTTTGAAGAATGATTTAGAATGAGGGAAATTTCAAAGAATTGGGTAAATATAGGCTTGAACTTAGCAATAATTTTTCCTAGTTTCATTGAACCAAACTTGGGAAATTATGTAACTACCTTTCACTAAAACTTTAATTTCGACCCTACGAGACCTCTACGAATCATAGAAAAGATGGCGAGTCATAAAGATTGTCTTGTAGGTTTGAGAAAAGGGCCTGAATTTGACTCTCTCAAGTTTGCATATGAATCATTTCTATGACTCATTTTCATGACTATGATACGCCACATTTGGAGTCGTCCTACAGGTCTTAAAACTTGCAAACTTGAGTATTTCTAAACTTTGATTACGAGTCGTGTCTGTGACTCATAATAATTCCTATGAATCATCTTTTCAAGTCATGGACTCGATCTTGTTGAACTCTGAGACATTGGCCTCTAAAGTTGGTTACAATTAAGTGTTATGAGTCTTCAAATAAACTACGAGTCATAATATTGACTTGTAGGACCTCTTATGAGCTTTAGTCTAGATCAACACCAAAGAATCCCTCTACGACTCATCTCTACAAGTCGTCATAGAAACCTCTAAGAGTTGTAGGGTGAGTCATAATACTGAGTCCAGTGTATTTTTTAAATATTTCTCTTTGATTCCAACTTTTTAACTTCCGAGTCTTATAATAGCAAGCACCCGTTCCCATCAAAATACTCCCTCCATAATTTTTTCCACACTTAGCACACTTTGGCAATGAAGGGTTTGTTGCATTAACACCTCCTCCTTAAACCTTAGGGTTGGCACCCTATCTTTATCAAATTTCTTTTTAGAACCTTGGCCTTGTTGAGAGAGACTACTACTACCACTAAATCTGGCCTTTGAAAACCCACCTTCATTTTGAGATCTCTTAGAATCTCTCATTCTTATCTCTTTGAGTTTCTCTCCCTAAATTTGTTCGACAAAAGTCATAAGTCGAGATATGTCCATTTCTTTAATAAGCATAGTTGTACAACACTCTATTATAACCTAACCAGACACTGTCGATATAAATTGACTCATTCGGGCACGTGGTTTGGCAACCAATGAACGAGCACACTTGGATAGCTTGGTGAACTTGAGGGAATAGTCCCTGATACCTATATTTCCTTGTCGAATATTGATGAAATCCAACACCTTGACTTTAGTTAGCTCAAGGGAAAAAGCGATCAAGGAAACCAAGTTTGAAAACTTCCCAATCAATAGGTCATTCCTCTACCCTCTCTATCTTCCATTAAGTATACCAAACATTAGACATACTTTTGAGTTGGTAAGCCTCCAACTCCACTTTCTCTTCCAAAGTCACCCCCATAATACTCATTATCTTGTATACCTCATCAATAAACTCTTTCCTCATCAACTTTCGAACCATGGAACTCTAGATGGTTCATCTTTTCAAAGTCTCTCACCGTAGAAGTCGGCGTAGAAGCATTAGGAGGAACTGCAATCCCTTGGTTGGCTACTACTTGGGATATCATGGTAAAAGCAGTTCGAAACTTCGCATTTATCACTTATTCGGGTAGGGGACCATTGTCTTGAGGGACAAGAGGAACTTTGTCCTCATTTGCATTGACACCCCTTTGAATATGTGCTTTTCTTTGAGGCATTTTATAAAAATTTTAAAGCACAATCATTAGGGAAAGGAATTCTTAGAACATACTCTATCGCATGCTAAAGATCATGAAAGAAATAAGAATTTCCTAAAATGTCTTATAGCCTCCTATTCATAGATGTTGTGTAGTTTCACAACCATTAATAAGAATATACCTCACACGACATGTTGGACTCCCTAGGACATCTTAAACCTTGTGCTCTGATACCAAGTTTGTCATGACCCAACCTAGAACCTATTCATAACACGATGATCAAAGCCCTGAAGTAACACGATCAATCCTCTTGACATATCATTAAGCATGCATAAGGTAAAGTAAATACATAATTAACATAAAAAGAGTTTAAACTATGAATGATAAATAGTATAGGAATTGACAACATAGAATCTAAAACTTATGTCCAACCTTTACCTCTACTATATAAGATGGATGGGGGATAAGACATGTCCCTAGCTCACCCTCAAAATGAAATATAACAAGTCTTTGAAAGAAATAACCAACTCATAACTAGTCCCCAATAGATGAGGACTCACTTAAAAAACTTCGCCGAACGGAGAATCTACAAGCCATGTATGATAGGAGCGTGATCTTCAATCCCTATATTATGAGACAATGTAGGCAACAATTTGCATTGGTACGTTTTAATGTACTAAGTATGTGGGAATGACATGCAATATAAATCATAAGATGTCATGATCAATCAATGTATAACTAAGACCATAATGATCAAAGAATTTGAAAGACATAGTTAAAATCATAAAGATCTTAAAGAGCATATACATCTATGGGATAGGAACCATAATTGACCATAATACCATGTGAGTTATAACACGAAATCTCAATCTCTCCTTATATAATGGAAGAAAGGGGAATCTACTTACCAAGGTAAACTCTACCCCGCTAAGCTGGTCATATGGATCAGCTATGCTATATGTGCATCCACTAGCTAATCCATGAAGGCAACCTACGGTGGCATATAGTTTAAGGGAGTTGGGGCTACTACTAATGCTTTTGGTAGGGCCTCCACCTCAAAGTTTGCTCGGTGCTAAGTCAAATCCCTTGGAATACATAATATAATAATCATGCTTTGCATATATCATAAACTTGTTCATAAACTTAATAATTCATAGAGTAGCTCATTTGCATGTCATACTTGCAATCTGAGTATTGGACTTTCAACATTACAATATCATACTTGCATAATTCATATCATGAGGTTACCAGGTCACCACATAGTGCCCTAAGTCACCTTTCTTCATAACTTGTATGAGATTCATAACTTGAACATAATTGTGATTCATGATCATAATTCATGCTTGAATTTGGAGTAAAACTCATGTACATAGTCAATTTTAATGAAAATCATGGTAATACCTTGAGATCATTGAACTTCATAATCATACTTCATAATATCATAATTGAAAATAGCTTCGTGCATGAGAAATCATAATTCAAGTTGATATCATGTAATTCATGTAGAAACATATTTATAATGATTACTTATAATGGTTCAAAACATAATTAAAATAACCCAATGTAAATAATCAAATTAGGGTTTCAAACCCACTTAAAATTCATGAGATTTTGAATTAAAATCTTGGGACTCCATGGGTGGATGGGACCCATGGATCAATCCCCACATACCTCGATTGAAGTTGAACTTGGAATTGAGAAAGGAGACTTGTTCTTGAAGAAACCCTAACCAGACTTTGTGAATAACTGAACCCTTGGATGAACCTTGAGAGAGAAGTCTTAAAGTTGTTTGAAAATTAATGAGGGAAAAAAATATTTTTAGGAGTATTGAGGACAATTACGTAATGAATTTAGTCCCAAAAATATTCACATAAATAAATAAAGGAATATGAAAATGACCGGATTACCCTTCATTTAATGTGACAAATGTGGTATTAGAGAATGGGGTTTTGAATTGGTTCTCAAAGTCAAACATACCAGTCGAATAAGGTTTTATTCATAATTATGAAGCGTGCCACAACTGTGAATGGGATACTATGGGACGTTTAGGAAAGTTTTCACTTCTTTCAAATTCATATCGTGCCCTAGAGCATCCTAAGACTTCCTCTAACTAATGCATCATTTTATGTCTTTTAGATTATGCCTCCAAGAAGAGTACCTCTACCAAGAGCAAGGGTTGATGATGAGGACCAAGCTCCTCCTGTGCCCAAAGCTCCACATAATGAGGAGGGAGTGACTCCTATAGAATTCCAAAACATTATCACATCGTTGTCTCAAGCCATAGACAACTAAAATTACAAAGGCATTGTTCCTCCTCCTCCTAAAGTGCCTATCCTGAAATCTAGGATTTGTGACTTCAAAAGAATGAATCTGCTCGAGTTTGATGGTTCTAAAGTAGACGAGGACCCTATGGAGTTCATTGATGAGGGTTATCATATTGTGGATATCATGGGTGTGCCTGTACATGAGAAGGACGTGTTAGTGCCCTATCAACTTAAGAGTGTGTCAAGGGTTTGGTATGAGCACTAGGTCATTGAGAGGGTGGATATATGGAGCGTATCGAATGGGAAAAGTTCAAATGTCCCTTCCTAGACCGCTTCTTTCCTTTATATCTAAATGAGGAAAAGATCCAAGAGTTTATCAATCTTCATCTAGGGAGTAGGAGTGTGAGGGAGTATGCCCTCAAATTCACCAAGTTATCTATGTATACTTCTTTCATGGTCTCCTATCCAAGGGTAAGGATGAGCAAGTTCATTTTCAGCATTTCTAGTTTGGTATCCAAAAAATGCAAGATGGCCATTTTGGTCAATGAAATGGACATCCCCCGACTTATGACATACGCCAAACAAATCGAGGATGAGAAGTTAAGGCAGAGGTTAAGAGGGTTCAAGAAAGCAAGAGTTGATGGTGGAGGGTTTAATCACTAAAGGTCCGATTATGACAATAGTGTAAATGGACAAAGTAGGCAATGATTCATGGAGAAAGGTGTTACACCCTATACTTTTGTACCTTGGAACGCGTTCTTAGGTGTCTGGAAAGGCTCTTAAGTTTCTTGGAAGGATCGTAAGACTCTTAAGTTTCTTAAGGTTTCCTAAAGTTTCTTAAAGCTTCTTAAAGCTTCTTAAGACTTCTTAAGAACTATTACGATTCTTAAGAGTTACTATGTGAGCTGGATAATCTGTAACGCTATCAAACAAATCTAAGAAAAGGAGAATGCGATACCCCATAGTAGAGAAGATTGGACATGGAGTTAGAAGAATCAAGAAGAAGTTGGAGACCAAACAATGAGTCGTAGGACTCGACTTATTTACGTAAGCTTCCAACTTGGAAATATTACATACTTAAGCTAATGGAGTACATACCAATCTTACGTAGCAAGGATTACATAGGTTTATAAAAGAAGATGAGATTACGAACCCACGAGGGGGAAAAGAAAGTGTCACGTGGCAGCATAGGAGAGTGCTATGTGGAAGCAGCTAGGAGTGCCACATGGTAGCAGATGGAGCAAAGGGGGTGGGACCACATGCCATGTGGCAGCCCATGATTGGAGGAAGGGATGTGCTGGCCCAATAAGGGCTTGACATATATCGCCACTTAGGGCTTGACATATGTCACCACTTAGGGGTTGACACATGTCACCCCCTAAGGTGGCCTTTATATATATATATATATATGTTTGATGACTTTAATTAATCCTTATCATTTAAGCTTCATCTTTATCAAAATAAGATTTGAGAAAAGAAGAGAAGAGAAAACTTGAAGCTAGAGAGAGAGAACTACGGTTTTGGGGGAAAAAGGTGAGTTCTTCGATTTTACTCCATGAATTAATTATCTAGGGTGTACCACGATGTTATGAATGTGTTAGTAATGAAAATTTATTTTTTGGAGCAGCCCAAAACATTAGAAAATAGCCAATTAATTTTAGGCGCGCTAAAGGAACTTCCGAGGCAAGTTTCGATGAGTTTGATGAGTTTCGGGCAAGGTAAGGGCGTCCCTTATGATGTTTGTATGAGGTATATTAAATGTCTTAAATAAGGTTGGAAGTGGAAAAATTGAAGGATTCTTGACATTAGAAATAAACTAAATTGAAGTGGTTGTAGCTAAATCGAAGTCGAGTAGTGGGTTGTCGTTGTGGTGCTGTGCGTGCAGCTGGTTGGGTTGCGTGTTGCAGGGATTTAAAGTGTTTTAAAAAGACTGTGGGTGCTGATTGTTTCAGCCACATGACTCTCCATTTGGTATGGTTAAAGATTTTGTGAAATAAAGATTTAAAAACTCTATTTTCGTATCGTAGTTTGGAGCTTGTATTCTGTAAGGTTGAAGTGATTTACATGTAAATATTCTGCTGGTTGTTGTTTGTGGTATGGTTGTTGATATTATGGCCGAGTTGAAATCTCGGGGATGTTGAAGAATGAATAGAATTAGAGGTTTAGGTTAATATATAGAGATAAATTCGGTGGTGAAAACGTCCAGGTTCATTAACTAACAATTAGGGAAAATTCTAAAGTGCCCTTCCTTAAAACTAAATTTGGAAAAAAACCATCACCCTGGTTTTCGACGCGGAGGTGTTTCCTGATAAGAATATTTTGAGTGAATAAGATTTTGACCAGATTTTGACTCGGGAAAAATTGCACTAAACAGGAGCAAGTCTCTGTCCGCGTACTTTACAGTTTTGCGCAGTTTCTTCAAAAAATCTATCTTTCGATATACGATCCTAAAAATCCACAAAGACCATTTTTTCTGCAGGTTTTGACCTCCTGATTGATATTTCAGACTCGAATTTTCCAAAAAGAGTAAGAATAATGCATTACGTGAGAGGCCTATTCCCAAAGCATTCTTTAGGAACTTGTGATCATTTTGTGGATTGTTAAAATATCTCCCCCTTAGGAACATTCTTCCTCGAATAAGATTCAACTAATATAGGAAGGACATGAAAAAAAGACTAGCAACCCAACATGAAAATGAGGACACTTTGAAAAATGCATAAAATATGTAAACTTCATATTTAACACAAGACATAGTCTTTAAGAAAAAATCATTTTCATGAATCATGTATGCATATGAAGTACATATGGAACTGAAATGTAGGAGTTTAATCGAATTGATGATGAAAAACTTAGTACCTTTAGGCTTGAGTGGAAGGAAAGAGATATGGATAACACTTCATCATATTCGATTCCGCTTCCCACGTAGCACCCTCTACTTATTCATTCCTCCATAACACTTTGACAGACGCAACGTCTTTATTTCTTAACATCTTCACTTGCCGGTGTAAAATCTCAATTGGGATCTCCTCACAAGTCAATTCTCTTCAATACTCACATTCTCCATTGGCACAATTTAGTTTGGATCGCCCACAAATTTCCTCAATATTGACACATGAAATAAAGGATGAACCATAGCCAACTCTAGTGGCAAGTCTAACTCATATACCATTTTGCCAATATACTTCAATATTCTATAGGGTCCTACATATGTTGGAATCAACTTCCCTTTCTTACAAAATCGCATTACCCCTTTCCTACGTCAAAACTTCAATTACACCATATCATCCACATCAAATTCAATCTCTCTTCTCCTAGTGTTCGTATAGGACTTTTGACATCTTTGGGCTATCTTTAATCCTTCTCTTATGAGCTTTACTTTATCTATTGCATCAACTATCAAATCTGGACCAATAAATTCCATCTAACCCACTTCAAACCATCCCATCGGAGACCTACATCTTCTCCCATATAAGGTTTAAAAAGGAGCCATTTGGATGCTAGAGTGATAACTATTATTGTATACAAACTCAATCAATGGCAAATGCTCATCCCAACTTCCTATAAGATAAATCACACATTCCCTTAACATATCCTCCAAGGTTTGAATTGTTCTTTCGGCTTTTCCATCAGTTTGAGGATGGAAAGTGGTATATAGCTTGACTCTAGTACCTAGACCTTTTTGAAATGACTTCCCAAAATGTGATGTGATTTGGGGTATTCTCAAACAAGTAATAACTTGCTCCCAATTATGATATAATCTTGCATGATAGGATTGTTTGATTGAGATTATAGATTATTGAGTCGGTTTGAGAAACATTTGTTAAATTCTAAAATTTTGTATATCCTTTGAGTTAATCGATGAGCTTGAGGTAAGTGTCGTTGACTGTTTCTCCTTCCTATCCTTTTATATACTCGTACATTTCATGTACTGACATTTTGGCCTGCATCATTTTATAGTGTAGATATATGTGTTAGATATCCTCAATAGGCGCATCATTCAAGATCCCTTCTACTCTCAGATTTGGTGAGTCCTTCTTGCATCTGAAGGCACTCTGGATTAGTTATCCTTTCTTTGAGTCTTTCTTTTTGTATAGCCATGGACTTGTCATTGGCACCTTCTAGATAGTTTAGAGGGTTCATAGATAGATAGTAATAGTGTTGAGTCATTTATTTGATTTTCAAAACTATTCTTTGACATGGAGTTGAGTTGGGATTTGGTTAAATATGTTATTCTTTGATGAGTTGTTTATTTGGTTTTCCCACACAATTGTCCCCCTTTTTGTCATTTAAGTCTTTCACTAAATGAATGAATTTGTGATTGGACCAAGTGGTTCACTTGGGGACCAGCAATGGACTTTGAGTGTCGGCCATGCACAGGGTACCCTCTCGAGGAGCGATAGTTTGCCTTCTTAATTTTGAATCGATCTTTCAATTTAAAGATTTGTGTTGATTGAAATTCAGAATTAATTTCATTTCCTAATAGACAACTCATAAATCAAATGAGATTAAAGTTAGATTTGTCACAGATGGAGAACTATGAAAGATATTGGCCCTTCCCATAAAGGCATTCAATTGTCTGATTTAACCCTATATTTTCTTCAAATTAGGTCCTAAGCTTACGGACATGTCTATTAAGAATGACTATGGGATCCTTGTCAAAATTCAAATCTTGACCCAACTCTACTGTGTCAAGAGATAACACATTAGACTCGTCCGGAATATACTTCTAGAGCATGAAAATATGAAACACCAGATGTACCAATGATAAGCTAGGTGGAAAATATAATATATAAGCCGCCTCTTCCAATCACCCCAAAATCTCAAATGGGACAGTAAACTAAGGGCTAAGGCTGCCCTTCTTCTCTAACAACATTACGCCCTTCATGGGCAACACTCGGAGCCAAACATGGTCACCCTCTTGGAATGCCCATTTGTTTGCGTATGGTAGGCTGTGGCCACCTTGTGAGTGAGACCATACTTTCTCAATAGGGAAACAAATAAGCGATCAGAAAAATGAGATCCCCCATCACTAATGATAGCACACGGAGTACCAAATCTTGTGAAGATGTATCTCTTGAGAAATGTAACCATGCTTCATCCCTCATTATTAGGTAAGGCCAACGCCTCAACCCATTTTAACATGTTTGTGCAAATGACCATTTTAAGTAGCATGATAGGAGTAGTAGTAAAAATCGTAAGTAGTCATAAGAAGGATTAATGCATAATAAATAGTAAGAGTATCATATAAAGTAAATGATATGATTAGTCATTTAAAAGATAAAAAGGACCATGCATATGTGGGATATGAACCATAACCGACAATAAGATCATTCGACCTATACCATAGAATATCGATGTTGCCTCTACACCAAAAAAAGGGGAATCTACTTGACAAGGTAGACTCTATCATGCTAGGCGGGTAATATACATATGCTATATGTGGATCCACAAGCTAAAACATGAAGGCAAACTATGGTGGCACGTAGTTTAGGAGAAAGAAGCTGCTACTAAAGCTTTTGGTAGGGCACCCACCTCAATTCCACTCGGTGCTAGGTCAAATCCCATGGAATACATATCATAATACAGTAATCGTAGTTAAAATATATCATAGACATGATCATAGGTTTGAAATTCATAGATTAGCTCATTTTCATAATATAAGTGCAATGTGAGTATTGTCATTCCACATTACAAATAATACATACATAATCATAATTTACACTTGAAAATTAGGGTAAAATATGAATACATGACCAATGGACTTGAAAATTATGAATTTGACTTGAAAACATGCATGATCATATACTTTTTATCAGCACATACATACTTCATAAATATAATATCATTTAAAAGAATCATTTAAAATACCCATAATTCATATATTGAACCCTAAAGATCAATATAGGAAAATTTGTGGAATAATTCTTCAATTTAATGCAATAACCATCAATTTATATTAAATAGACTCATAATCATAATTAGAATCATAATTCATGCATATTAATAAGAATTAAACAAAACCCATAATGAGATCATGAACTCTAAGTTTCATGTAAAATGATTTGTTGGAAAATCATTGAAATCATGCAACATTATAAAATTCATATATATTTGAATAAAGACTTATGTAATTAAACTTAATTGAGGAAATTGAAAGAAAATTCATAGAACCCATAAGAGTTTATACTTTAATTGATTTAAAAAGTAGATAATTAGTTGGGCTCCATTGGTGAAAGTACCCTAGAATCAAATACCCACATACCTTGAATGAGAAGAAAGAAAAAATTGGAAGAATTTGAGAATTTTGATGGAGAGCTTGAGTGAATTTCTTGGAATTCTTCAATGGAGTCCTTGATAGCCTTTTGAAGAGAGAAATATTTGAATAGGTGAATTGTAGAAGAATGAATGAAATTATAGCTGTAGGTTAATTTATAGAGCAGAATTAGGTTCTAAAAATGTCTAGATTCATTAACTAGCAATTTGGGAAATGACTAATGTACCCCCATTTAAAACTAAATTTGGAAACAAGTAAACGCATTGTCCACATGCGTTATATGTGAAAAAGGGTAAATCCCATTCATTGAATGCATTTTATGCCTTATTTTCTAGAAATGCATTTTGGCTAGATTTTAGATAAATTTGTACTATGGGGAAGCAAGTCCACGTCCCTCTTATTTTATCCTATTCTTAAAAAATTCATCTTTCGATAGACAAGTCCTAAAAATCCACCGAGATCATTTTCCCGTAGGGTTTCACCCCTGATCAATATTCCAAACTCGGATTTCCAATGAAGATAAGGATAATGCTTTACGCAAGCGACGTATTCCCAAGGCATTTTTAAGGCTCTTGAGAGAATTTTTGAGGAATGTTACAAAGCAAGTCTATGCACCTCTTTCTTTTCCTTCTCAACATTTGTGGTACTTCTCATGGATAACTTGCTAAGAGCATCAACATCAATGTTAGGTTTACCTGGATAGTAGAGAATGATTATGTTTTAATCCTTGAAAAACTCAAGTCTCTCATACTGCATGCTCCTGTGATCAATATAACATTGCTAAATCTTAAGATAAAATACTACCGCTGCCAACTCTAGATCATAAGTCAAATAATTCCTCTCATGAACCTTATGTTTTCTAGAAGCATAGCTATGACTTTGCCTTTTTGCATCAAAATACAACTCATTCCAACTCTGGACTCATCACAATAAATCACAAACTCGTCTCTTCCCTTGGGTAGGGACAACATTGGAGTAGTAGTCAATCTTATTTTCAACTCTTGAAAACTATTCACAAGCATCAGACTATTGAAATTAGTCTTTTTCCTATTCAACTTCGTCAATGGTGATGATATAGATGTAATACTTCAACAAACCTCCTATAGTAATCAGCCAAACCCGATAAAGTTCATATATTGGTCATGGATGTGGGTCGGGGTCAGTTATTAAATGCTTAAATTTTTTTTTGAATCAACTCAAATAATCGCTAGAAAAAATATAGCCTAAAAATGCCTCAGATACTAGCAAGAACTCACACTTCAAAAACTTAGCATATAATTCCTTTTCCTTGAGAGTTTGAAGAACAATCCTAAAATGGTTGGCATGCTCCTCCTCATTCCTCAAATAGATTATAATGTCATTGATAAACACAATAAAAATATGTTTAAGTACTACTTAAACACTCTATTCAAGAGGTTCATGAATATTTGCAGGAGCGTTAGTAAAATCAAAGGACATAACTAGGAACTAATAGTAACCATATCTAGTTCTGAATGATGTCTTCAGGATGTCACTATTACTTACTCTCAAATGATGATAGCCTGATATGAGGTCTATCTTTTAGAAGCAAGTGGCACCCTAAAGTTTGTCGAAAAAATCATTGATTCTTAGAAAAGGGTACTTATTCTTTATATTGACCTTGTTCAATTGATGATAATCAATACATATTCTCAAAAAGACATTTTTATTTCTCATGAATAGGACATAAGCAGCCCAAGGTGAGACACTCGGCCTAATGAATAATTTATCTTGGAGATGTTTCTATTTCTCTTTCAACTCTTTTAACTCTGTGGGAGTCATTCTATATGGTGGTGTAGAAATAAGCTGAGCATGAAGAAGAATATATATTTCGAAGTCTATCTCCCTATCAGGAAAAATCCCATGCAAATCCTCATGAAAGACTTTAAGAAATTCATTTATGACTGGAATTAACGGAAGGGATGGTGTATCCACACTATCATCTCTAACTCAGACAATGTGCTAGATACACCCCTTGGAGACTAACTTTATGGCCTTAAGGTATCAAATGAATCAAATATAAGGCAAATATGGACTACTTTCGTACTCAATAACTGGCTCATTCAGAAATTAAAACTGGACTACTCAGATAATAAACTATGGCATAAAAAGAATAATGCAAGTCCATGCCAAGAATAATATCAAAGTCAACCAAGTCTAACTCAAGTAAGTCTGCAGAAATGTTTTTATGATAGATGGAGACTATACAATTGCGGTAGAGTCTCTTAGCTAGAATAGACTCACCAATAGGAGTATAAACACTGAATGGTTCCAACTGTCATTTGGGGAAGAATCCCAAACTTAACTGCTACATAAGAAGTCATAAAATACAAGGTAGCACCTTGATCGAGTTGAGAATAAACATTATGAGAAAAGACTCAAAGCATATCAGTGAAAACTTCTGGAGAGTTCTCTTGTTCATGCCAATTATTCATAGCATACAGATGGTTTGGACCTCCACTTGTCCCTAAAGTAGCCCATATTTAATTAACTCGATTGGGATGTGTTTTCGAAAAAATTGGGCGTTTCTCCATCCTATTACCCTACTTGTCTAATGGATAATCTCTCATAAAGTGACACATCTGACCATATCATTTTGACATTCTCCCAAGTGAAGTCTTTCACATTTACCACAAGGCAGCTTGCATGATGGACTCTAAGCCATACTTTCCTGGGACTGAAAGACTTGGGCTTTGAAATTATGGTTACCTTGAGACCTTTGGTCAATCCTATTGGTAGTTGTAGGTAAGCTCGCTATACATGGTGCATAACTAGAAGACCTCTTATGGGAAAAGAATGATTATTGTTACCTCTCTTTTGATGGTTGTCCTCATTATCTATGGACTTATACGGTGCTCCTCACCATCCTTCTTCTTATTCTCCTCAACTATTGGGTATACACCATTAGTCATGAGGTGTCCATATCTGAGATCAATAATGGTTCCTATCACTCCTTCTTTACATAGTTGTTCAATCCTGGAAAAAACATCCTCATCTAGGCTCTCATATCGAGAACCATCTCAGAAGCATACCTAGAAAATTGGATGAACTTTAGGTTATATTATTTTGCCTTATCCTACTTCAAGTTCACAAACTCTTCTACCTTATCCTCCCTCAGCTCTCACAAAAAGACGTCGTCGATGAATACATTCTCGAACTCATCTCGGACAGCAGGATCAACTTCCTCACCTCTACTTTCTTCACACTAGTTATACTAGACATTAGAAACATCTTTTAGCTTATAGGAGACAAATTTACTTCCCTCTATCTCAGTGGCATGCATTGCCTTCAATATCTTCCACATATCATTAGTGAAGTTTTGAGGGTCTTCCTAAAATCTTGGATACAGTGAAGACTGGTGGGTTCATTATAAAAAAATCTCAGATTTTGCTGGCAGCAAACAACTTGTCAAAACTAGAGCTCGAACCAATGGTACTTTCTTGCCCTACTGTCACGCTACAAGCCTACACCCTAGACATGGCTCACACTCGAAAACCATTGTTGGTCCCAAGCGATCTACTTGTCCTAGAAAATTCACTCCGTGGAAGACATAACTGAATAAAATAGTAACATCAAGTGGGAAATTGATAAAGCTCAAACTTCCTTTCTTATGATTCAGAGTGTTGGCGATCTCTAGCAATATAAACCCAATGTGTGAGGCCGGGGTTGAGTCCCACAAGAAATAATTAAGAGTAAACTTCAATTACGACTTAAGAACGTGCTCTAGACTTTGGTAGCATAAAAACTAGTTTGTAACATTATTTGAATATGTAGATTTCATTATCAAAATTATGATATATATCAAGAATCAATAATAGAACAATTTTAGCAATTTAGTTTATAACGAGTTAACAAAGGCTTCTAGGGGAGGTGCAAAGTACGTTTGAGGTTCTAATAAGGGCAAATGTATAGCTCAACATCATTAATTCTCAATGGATAGGCAAATACTAATCAATTGCACCAAGTAGAATCTATCGATCTCTATTCATTTCTACATTCCAGCACTTCAAACCTAAACATGCAATCTAGAAAAACTAACCCAATCCTTAGTAAAACCTCTTCTCTCTCTCTCGAGATTACAATTGATAACATAAATTAATGGCTATTTGACAATTTAGTCACTTCCCATTACTATTTGTAGCTAATACAGATTATCTAACATGGAAAAATATTTGCAACAATATTTAATAATTGATTCCATACCAAATTAACAAAAGCCATTACAAATTAACAATTGATAAGCTGTAACAAAAAACCCAAATGTAGAACAACAATCTAACTCATTAACACCACCCTAGAAGTAGGGAATTTATCCACACATTAATCTATAAGATGATGTGTAACATGCTTATCTCGGGCCATACCTTCACATTAGATATACACAAGCAACGCACATGGGGAGATTTGTGAGTGCAAAAACAAACCAAAAAAAAACTCAATCAAAATGGGTGGTACATAGCTGATGCTTGCCAACACAAAAAGGTGAGTCTCCTAATTTCTATAGGCGGGCTCAATCAAGCTTGCCAAACAAAGAAAGAAAAAAATCATTAGCTGATATTTAGAATAAATTGGTAAGCCACCGAACATAATCGGTGAACAGGGTCAGATCACCGAAAATGACAGAAAGATTTTGGTCGCAAAGCTAGATTGACATATAAAAAGGGCAAGTGAAAGATCAGATTGGCGAGTCGCGTAGGCATGTCGGCAAGCCATTAGTAGCTCACCGAATCGTTCAAAAATATCTGGCACATGAAGTCCAAAAAAAGCAAGTAAACTCATTCTTTAGAGACCCGCCTAACACCTAGGCAAACTCAATTGAGCTCTCAAAACAACCCACACACTTAGAAACTCTCCCCATTACCCAATAGCATAAAACCACCACTACACTTAGAAACTAAGAAATTCACCATGATTTTGACAAACTTTGCCCTTAAGAATGACATCACCTATCTATCATTGGACAAAATTAGAAATTCAGAGTTGGCGTTACTCAGACTTCACTCCTAAACAGGCTATTAAACCTACTCCCTAGCATTGAACATTGAAATATTCCCACATGCAATTTAGGCCAAATTTTCCACATGATTCCTAATCAATAAACAATTACAAAGTTGCATATTCATGATAGAAAATGACTTTATATCCACATGCGCAATCAATCCTAAAGTTAGAAACATCTAAGCCATTCCAAATATTAACACAATACTAAAAGTAATAAACAATATAAACTAAGGGAACATACCTGGAAAAATTGCAAAAACCGAGGAGTAAGATAAGGAGGTTGAGAACACAAGTTCAATCCACACATATGCACAAAAGACTGACAATCAAACTAAAGGAGTTCTACTAAAATAAGGGAAATAGGGGAGGTGAACGATGTAGGAAAATTAAGGAGAAAAATTTGAAGAGTTCGATGTTTAAATGAAAGAGGACCCTTTTAATTTCAAGTGGCGGTTCAGGTCGGTGAGCAACAACTAACCTCGCCAAATGTATCAGCGAGTCACCAATAAGACCTGATATTGGGGAGTGTGCTGAGCCATTGAGGTTCTTGGTCTATTGAATTGGTGAGGATGATAGATTCCGCCTAAATGAATCGGTGGGTCGCCAAGTGGTGCATCATATTGCCCACAGTTCTATGACATATAGGAATATGTAGGTCATCCGGATAGAAAAAAGGAGAGCTAAAGTGGGCTCACTTTATTAGGTCGGTGACTTGCCGAATTGGGATATGACTCGCCTAAATAGTCAGAACCTTCAGGGTTAAATTTTCCATTTTTTTTCCTAGAAAGCGATCCCCAACAGGCTTGCCTCTAGGTTTGGCAGTTCGCCGATTAGGTCCCATTGCTCACCCACTAGAACACTTCGATGGAGTCCAACTTCAACCTATACAATGAACACACAATTATTGAAAACACTAAAACTTGGGTTGCATCCCAAAAAGCTCCTTAGTTAAAGTCGGCGCATGATGTGGACATGGATTCAAGCATCGTCCAAATACACTACTTCAATCATTCTGAGATTAGGGCCGTCACCAAGATACAACTTCAGACGTTGCCCATTAACATTGAATGTTGTCCCGTATTTGTTTTCTACCTCAATAGCACCATTTTCAAACACCCGAATGACTTTAAAAGTCCCAGCCCATTTACACTTCAACTTCCCGAGAAATAATCGGAGACGAGAGTTAAAAATCAATACAAATTCACTGACTCTAAAATCCTATTTCAAGATGTGTGCATCATGCCATTTCTTTATCCTTGATTTGTAGATAGTTGAACTCTAATAAACTCAAAGCCTGAACTCCTCTAACCCGTGAAGTTGATCCATTCGATCTTTTGATGCTGATTCCCAATTCAAGTTCATACTTTTCAAGTCCCATAGAGCTTTATGCTCCAATTCAACTGGAAAGTGAAATGCTTTTCTAAATACCAATTGGTATGGGGCCATGCCAATTGGTGTGTTATAATAAGTTTGATAGGCCCATAAGGAATCCTCTAACTTTTGGGACCAATCCGATCTATTGCTATTCATCATCTTAGCAAAGATTGCTTTAATCTCCCGATTTGATATTTCAAAATTGCCCATTTGCTTGCATATGGTAGGTTGTGGCCACTTTATGAGTGAGACCATACTTGCTCAATAGGGAAACGAATATGCGATTAGAAAAATAAGATCCCCTATCACTAATGATAGCATGCGGAGTACCAAATCTTGTGAAGATGTATCTCTTGAGAAATGTAACCACGCTTCGTCCCTCATTGTTAGGTAAGGCCAACACCTCTACCCTTTTTAACACATAATCAACATCCACTAGAATATACTTTTTCCCATACGAACTTACAAAAGGGACCATAAATTCTATACCTCACACATCAAACAATTCGACCTCAAAAATTGGGTTAAGAGGCAACTCATGCCGTCTAGACACACCGCCTTACCTTTGACATTGATCACAATTTTTCACAAACACATTGGCATCATGATACAAGGAGGCCAATAGTATCCACTTTGCAAGACCTTATCTATAGTCCATATCCTACTATGGTGACTACCAACTAGTGGCGAATGACAAGCATTAGGTATTGCTTCAATTTCCACCTCCGGCACACATCTCCAGTTCATGTGATATGCACATTATTTGAACAAAGAAGGTTTATCCTAATAATATTTCTTTGAATCAAAAAAGAAATATTTTTGCTGGTGAGAACTAACATTATCTAGGATGATCCCACATGTAACAAAATTGGCAAAATATGCATACCATGAGGGTGAAGTATGGGAAATCCTCATTACCGATTCATCCGGAAAGGCTTTCTTAATCTTCTGGTCTTCGGGAAAAATCACTTACGATTCGAGTCTTGAAAAATGATCGTCTACCTGATTTTCACACCCTTTACAATCTTTCACCACGAAGTCAAATTCTTGCAAAAAGAATACCCAATGGATCAACCAAGGTTTAGCATCTTTCTTTGCCAATAAATAATGGATTGCAGCATGACTGGTATGAACCACTACCTTCGTACCAAAGAGATAAGCATGAAACTTTTTGAATGCATAAACGACCTCTAATAACTCTTGCTCAATAATAGTGTAATTCTTTTGAGCTACATTTAACATTTTGCTAGCATAGTAGACAGGGTGAAATAAATTTGTATTTCGTTGACCAAGAACAACCCCCAATGCTACACCACTTGCATCACACATAAGTTCAAAAGGAATATTCCTATTTGAAGTCATAATAATAGGAGCTGAAATAATCTTCTCTTTCAAACTCAAGAAGGCTTTGATGCAAGCATCATAAAACTTGAGCAAACTATCTTTCTCAAGCAATTTGCACAATAGATAAGTAACTTTAGAGAAATCCCCGATGAACCTTCGATACAACTCGGCATGTCTTAAAAATCTCAAGACAACCTTTATCGATACATGAGGAGGAAGATGTGCAATCACTTCCACTTTTGCTTGGTGTAATTGAATACCATGTCTGAAATTTTATAGCCTAATATGATACCCTCTTTTACCATAAAGTGGCACTTCTCCCAATTGAACACGAGATTAGTTTTGACACATCTTTTCAACACTTGACTAAGATATTCAAGGCATGCATAAAATTTGTCCCCCACCACTGAGAAATCATCCATAAAAACTTCCATTGTGTCTTCTACAATGTTGGAAAAAATAGATAACATACACCTTTGAAAAGTTTTGGGTGCATTTCATAATCCGAAAGGCATCCGCATTAAAGGAAAGGTCCCATATGGGCACATGAAAGTTGTCTTCTCTTTATCCTCAGGGGAAATAGAAATCTGATTATACTCGGAGTATCCATCTAGAAAGAAATACCAACCCCTACCTGCGAGATGATCCAATATTTGGTCCATGAACATCATAGGGAAATGGTCTTTCTCCGTGAAAGCATTCAGCTTCCGATAATCCATGCATAATATCCAATCGATAACTCGTCGCATCAATCCAAGCTCATTCATTTCATTCGGCATGACAGTCATACCACCCTTCTTAGGAACACATTACATCGGGCTTACCCATTTACTATCGGCAATGGAATACACAACACCCGCATCAAGCCATTTGATTATTTATTTCTTTACGACTTCTTACATTGGTGGGTTTAATCTCCTTTGGTGCTCGATGCTAGGCTTTCTATCAGTGGCTAGCTGAATCTTGTACATACACACACCGGGAGGAATGCCTATAATATTAGGAATAGTCCACCCAATATCACTGATAAATATCCATAGCAAACTCACTAAGGCATGCACTTGTTCCTCGACTAAATCATCAGCTATTATAACAAACAAAGTTGAATTTTCCCCCAACAACACATACTTAAGATGAGATGGAAGTACCTTAAGCTCTAGCTTGGGTAGTTCATCTATCGAAGGCTTGGTGGTTGGTGCGTCTCTATTTTTCAGATCTATCTCTAACTGCACAGGGTTTTTGGGTTAAGAACCAATACCAGTAAGTGCTACTACCACTTAATCATAGTCCGGGATTTCTTCCCTATCATAGTTCAACAACACTGCCGCTAATGACTCCCCAACATTAGAAACTTCTTGCACACTTGCCACAACTTCATCCATAACATCGATCACTGAGATATAATGAAGATCACTAGGTTATTTCATCAACTTACAAACACTAAAAGTGACTTCCTCACCATTTATTCGAAATTTGAATTTACCACTCTCTACATTAATCAAAGATCATCCGGTAGCCAAGAATGGCATGCCAAGAATAATGGGCACCTCCGCATCAATTTCATAATAAAGAATAACAAAATCTGTGGGGTGTTATACCCCATACATTTGTACCTTGGAACGCTTCTATCATGACCAAACCCCATAGGCCATGATGGGTGCTCGAATTGGACACTCGCATATACCCCTGCTAACTATAAGTAAACCTGTCCCTTGTTTATGCTATAATGTATCAATAGGCAATATAACATATGATTTGATGAGGCTATCGTAAGATGTAGGGTCGTCCTATAATAAAATCCTACGCGAGCCGACAAGGCTGCCATGACAAAGGGGATATCCCAAAACATTTGCCTTACAGGCACCACTGCACATACATAGATATACAATCTATATACACATATACACAACCTATATACATGTGTACCCAACCTACATACATGTCCATTGACCTCTAAGAGTAAAAATAGTAAAATAAGGTGGGATAGGGGCCCCGCTATACCCGTGAACATATAAATATATACATCGAGAGTTAGTACTAAAATCTAGGCTCCAGCATAATAGAGTGCTTCTGAACTACTGAGCGGGACACCTATACTGGCGGATCCCCAAAGTGTGCATCTGAACCTACGGGCATGAAATGCAGTCTCCCGAGAAAGGGGGGTCAGTATGACATATATACTGAGTATACAAAGTATAACTGAAAGCATATCTGAAATAAAGAGAGCCAGGGGGATAAATACTTTACTTAAGAAAACACTGTACATGTACCTTGTGAATCATAAAAACATGCATGCTCATATTAAACAATATAGCCGTCCCTTTCAGGGACTCAGTGAATCATAACTATAGGACCACTATAGGGTCAGGCGCCATCACCACCTTATCATATCACATCATCATACACATATATATACATATGTACTCAGCCCTTTAGTGAGGAAGTCGGTGAGTCATTCATGTCATTGCATTATCATTTCCACATATAGCATACTCGGCCCTTTATTTAGGGACTCGGTGAGTCATTCATGTCATTGCACTATCATCTCCTCATATAGTGTACCCAACCCTTTAGTGAGGGACTCAATGGATAATGATGTGAACTACGCATGATTATGTACTCGACCTGGGACTCAGTGATAGGAGGATTACCGTATACACGAGTAGAGTAGTGGGTAACCATATGCAATTTAAATCATTATCAAAGACTCAATGAAATAATAAAGATGAATTTTCATTTGAAAATCAGGAAGATAGTCATATCAATCATCTCTCAAATGTCACTATTGATCTTATTAAAAGAGTCTTAGAAATCACAGGCATGAATCAAGACGATACCAAATAACTTATAAAAGTT